>NC_092151.1:19944138-19979138 GCF_045791955.1 Oncorhynchus clarkii lewisi | reverse complement strand
CTTGTGATGTTTTAGCTATTCTAAGATGGTAACCTCAGGCCACCAGCCTCATGGGCAGGGAGTGTTTTCTTGTCAGGTCATGTGGTCACTGGTCAGGAAAAGCTAGTCCACAATCATAGGTTAGGTTTACTTTCTGTAGCTGTGTAATGTAGCTCTCCCTCAACCCAACAAGTGCACGTTTCCTAAAGTCCAAAAGCCAATATGTTTGATATGAATCTCATTGTGTAGTTGCCAACAGTTCAGATGGATCAGCTGCTTCTATAAGTGGAAGCTGCCCTGGCCTCATGAATCAAGTTAAGCCCACTAGCAAGGATTAACAATAGCAAAAGAGAAGCTTGTTATTACGACTTGTTGGACCTGCATGTGAGACAGGGACTGGGTTGGCTGCAGTGGTTTTGTGTTAGCTGTTTAGTCCAAATTCTAACTTCTCCAGAGTGTCGAGTTAGAACAAATAAAGAGGTACGATAGTAATATCGTAGAGAGTTTGCGCTAAAAACATTAATTTTTATTTTATTTATGAGTGTCTTGGGCGTTTATAGGGTTTACAGAATTTATAGTGGGCTGTTGCTAAGTGCTACAGTCTGTCACTCTACAGGTTGGAGACTGCAAGGTTGGAGACTGTAGGGTTGGAGACTGCAGGGTTGGAGACTGCAGGGTTGGAGACTGCAGGGTTGGAGACTGCAGGGTTGGAGAATGCAGGGGACTGCAGTGTTGGAGACTGCAGGGGACTGCAGTGTTGGAGACTGCAGGGGACTGCATGCCAGGTGAAATTGAATGGAAAGGGAGTGGGTTTAGAAATCTGTTTATCAATGATGTGTTTATGTACCTCAGCCTTCCATCTCTAGGTTTTATAAACAAGATGAGACACTTATTCTGCCGAGGCAAAGTGCTCCCTCAGACTAGGATCAAATGGTTAACCAGACCCAGATTAAATTTAGTCCTCCTAATTTCAAATGAGATTCTCAATTGTTAATGCTTTCAAGTCCAGGAGTGAATTTAATCAGGGTCTGGGAAACCAGCACCTAAACTGTTACTCCAATGTAAAATAAAACATAACAAACTCTCCTTAATCTTCTATCCACAGCCTAGACTACACAAGGAGAGCTGGAAGCCTGGCACACAAAGCTACTGTTTACCTAGCAATTTTACCCAATCCACATACTGTGACCCTGTAGATGGGGACCAATAACATAGTGTAGCAGTGATTTCAGATAATACCTGAAACACACCAAACTAAGGGAGACATCTTGAAATGCAACAGCTGGTTAAAGTCGCGACACATCAACATCCTCCCTCCCTCTCTCCAAGTCAACAGTCCGTTCGAGACCATCAGGGAGCCAGAGGTCAGCTGCGATAAATTTACAGAGACAGAGGCTTGTCCTGGGGCAGAGAGCGGTGAGACTGTGTAGCTCAGTAAGCAGACTAAGACTTTGGCAGTAAGAAGTTACAGGATGTCTCCTCAAAATATGTTCAACTTTGACTCATTCTTCTAACCACAGCACAGTCTCTTCCAAGGGCTGAGAACGGTACACACACACACACACACCTAAACACACACACACACACACACACACACACACACACACACACACACACACACACACACACACACACACACACACACACACACACACACACACACACACACACACACACACACACACACACACACACACACACACACAGTCTGAAAATAAACTAAATGTCTTGCCCTGCTAATCAAACACACTTGTTTACTGTTTAATTGTCCCTGCGTGAGCGTAACAGTTAAAAAACAGAGGGAAAGAGTGAGGGATGGAGAGGAAAAGTGAGGGAGTGAGAGAGAGAACACACTGAGTTACACAGTTTAGATCCTCTTGGATTTATTTGTGTACATAACTAATTCTCTCTCTCTCTCTCGCCCGGTTTGTTTTGCACTCATTCTCTCTGTCTTTCACTCACACGTACACCCACACACTCCAACACCAGCACACTCCAACTCCCACACACACAGTTATCGGGATTCACATAAGCATCAAATTAACGTAGTGCTTTTGAACTGAAACAGTACACCCACAGAGCTCTCACATCTGCCACACTAAATTATTCTGTTCACAGTCACTGTTCAAAGAGAACAGACAGAAGACAGGCAGCCTCAACCAAGACCAAGGCTCTCAGAACAACAACACAGGAGAGAAAAGACAGAGAGAAAGAGGTCTCCTCTCCTCTCTTCTCTGTTCATTCCCACTATATGCTCGCAAGGGTGTCAAACTCTTTCCACGACGGCAGAGTCTGTGGGTTTTTGGCAGCCAGAACTAGACAACTAGACAATCCTTACTGATTAGTGACCTTAATTCATCAATCTAGTACAAGGGTGGAGCGAAACCCCACAGACTCTCGTCCCTCCGTGGAATGAGTTTGACATCCCTGCGAGCATATTGTTGGCATGAACATAAAACACCCGTACATTAACTATTTCGTCAGTCAGAACCACCCCTATTATTTTGGGTGTGCGTCATCTCGTGCTTTTCACTAGACATTTAACGTGAGAAATCAAACTTGATCCCTCTCCACAGATACACAGTGAAACTGTAGATGGAGACCAGTAACAAAGTGTAGCAGTGACTTTAGATAATACCTGAAACACACCAAACTAAGGGAGACATCTTGAACTGCAGCAAATTGTCTCGGCACATCAACATCCTCCCTCTCTCTCTCCAAGGCAACTGTCTGTTTGAGACCATCAGGGAGCCAGAGGTCAGCTGTGATAAATGTACATAGACAGGTGCTTGTCCTGTCTTGTAACAGAGAGAGGAAATCCCCTGACTGGCCTCTGTTCCTGGTCTCTCTCTCTCTTTCTCTCTCTCTCTCTCTCTCTCTCACACACACACACACAGCCCACCCCCCTCTCCACAAACACACTCACTCACCAGCGTTCCCCTCCTGTTGTATTGTTCTGTTGTTGGGTCCTGGCTCCATGTCGGGCTTCACAGGTTGTGTGAGGGTTACAGTAACAGACATGACCTAGCCTAGGGCAGATAGAGAGCTCTGCTACTGTCTCCCTGTACAACATACACTCTGCTATGGTCTCTCTCTCTCTCTCTCTCTCTCTCTCAGCTCTCCCCTACTGTCTCTGAGCTGAGCCAAACCAAGGCTGCTGTGTTACATCTGTCTCTCTCACTGCCTCTATGGAGAAAGAGAGGGGAGGAAGGAAAATAAAGAGAGAGAGGGACCAGCAGTCTGCCTTTTCCACAATGTTCTCTCTCACTCTCTGATCTTAAAGATACAGTGTCATTTTTCTTTTGAACATCAAAATGACAGTGATAGTCGGTACTAATGACGTTTGGCATCTCTCTCTGTGTGTGTGTGTGTACTGTATGTGTTGGTGAGAGGGAAAGGGGCAATAGAGATTTTGGGGAGTCCTTTAACCATTAAGTCCTCTTCCAGAGCAACTGGTTCGGTCCATATAAGATAATACAGAAGTCCCTGAAAGGGGTTTGAGTTTCCCCAAGAGGGGTTTGGGGGTCCCCGAGAGGGATTTGGGTGTCCCTGATAGGGGTTTGGGGGTCCCCGAGAGGGATTTGAGTGTCCCTGAGAGTGGTTTGGGGGTCCCCGAGAGGGGTTTGGGGGTCCCCGAGAGAGGTTTGGGTGTCCCTGATAGGGGTTTGGGGGTCCCCGAGAGGGATTTGGGTGTCCCTGAGAGTGGTTTGAGTGTCCCCGAGAGAGTTTGAGTTTCCCTCAGATGGTTTTGATTGTCCCTGAGAGGGTTTGAGTGTCCCTGATAGGGGTTTGGGTGTCACTGAGAGGGATTTGGGTGTCCCTGAGAGGGGTTTGAGTGTCCCTGAGAGAATTTGAGTTTCCCTCAGATGGTTTTGATTGTCCCTGAGAGGGTTTGAGTGTCCCTGATAGGGGTTTGGGTGTCCCTGATAGGGGTTTGGGTGTCCCTGAGAGGGTTTTGGGTGTCCCTGAGAGGGGTTTGAATTTCCCTGAGAGGAGTTTGAGTGTCCCTGAGATGGTTTGAGTGTACCGGAGAGGGGTTTGAGCTCTAAACAGACTGGGAGAGGGGTTACCATTCAGTGCTATGTATTTAAAGGTGTACTGTGCAGAAATCACTTCGCCTTTTCCTAGTTGCTAAAATTCCAATCGTTCACTTAACTTTAGTATATGTGAACAAAACAAGCAGTCATTGTGTAGAGAACCATTCTACTATATATTTAAACTGCTGAGAAATATATTTTCCAGAACCAAAAATATTTTATTTTCAGCTGTCTGAAGTTAGCGCACAATAGCGCACATAGAACAGATCTACTGTTTATTAGACTTGCTTTCAATCAGAATGAAAGATCTATAACTCACATTTCTATGTGAATTTGATCGGGCCGTCCAAAAAGTTTGTGTATTATAGATTTAAGCACTCTCAAATATACACTGAGTATATCATTGAGAAACAATACCTTCCTAATATTGAGTTGCACCCCATGTTGACTCCCACAGTTGTGTCAAGTTGGCTGGTAGTGGATCTCTACTCTGAATAGCTCGTTCCATCTCATCCCACAGATGCTCAATTGGATTGCGATCTGTTGACTGGGCAGGCCACTGCAGTAGGCTGAATTCACTGTCATGTTTGAGGAACCATTTGTGACAGTCCTAGCCTTGTGGCATGGGGCATTTTCCTGCTGAAAAAAAAACATTAGCAGATTGATACACTCAGGGGAGCAACATTGGTTTCAGAAGTAGGGGGGACATAACCTGCTGGTGGGTCTGGGGGTCCTTCATCAGAATTTTTGGCGGCATCTAAAGCTCATTTCCAGCATTTCTACTAGGGCTGTCCCTAACTAAAAAACATATTGGTTGACCAAGAGTAGTCTTTTCTTTCGAACAATCGATTGGTGGAAATGTTAAAGGATGTATTTTTCCATATACTGTATAGAAACACCCAATGTGTTTTAATTATGCTCCTGAAGTTGCCGGTAATAGGCTACACCAGTGGTCGGCAAACTTTTCCATTTAGAGTGCCAAGTTACCATTTCAACCAGCTCGGGGGTTTGAACTTGCAACCTTCCGGTTACTGGTTTCTTGGCTATTGACATTGTTTTGTTTACGCGCTAGGTTGTTTCTCAACTGCTAGGGAAGATAAGGCAGTGCAGCTATTAGTCAGACTCTCAATCTCACAGGCACATTAAATCAAATCAAATCAAATTGTATTAGTCACATGCACCGAAAACAACAGTGAAATGCTTACTTACAAGCCCCTAACCAACAATGCAGTTTAAAAAATGTTACGGATAAGAATAAGAGATAAAAGTAACAAGTAATTAAAGAGCAGCCTAAAAAAAACAATATATACAGGGGGGTGCCAGTATAGAGTCAATGTGCAGGGGCACCGGTTAGTAGAGGTAGTATGTAGGTAGAGTAATTAAAGTGACTATGCATAGACAACAGAGAGTAGCAGTGGAAAATAACCTCTCTTCCCCTTCATTTACACTGATTGAAGTGGATTTAACAAGTGACATCAACAAGGGATCTGTCATATGTCTATGTGATGCGGGTAAGGAGGAGTCAGGCGCAGGACACAGAGATGAGTAATAACTGTTACTTTACTCAAAAACAATATTCCATGAAGGAGACAAATAACTCAGGTCACAAAATGAGACAACTTGATAATAACAAACACGCACAAAACCAAGGTGGAAACCAGAGGGTTAAATAGGGAACAATGATTATGGAATGGAAACCAGGTGTGTATAATAAAGACAAAACAAATCGAAAATGAAACATGGATCGGTGGTGACTAGAAAACAGGTGACGTCGACCGCCGAACGCCGCCCGAACAAGGAGAGGGACCAACTTCGGCGGAAGTCGTGACAGGATCATAGCTTCACCTGGTTTTTACCCACGGCAAGTGTTAGAGCAGGTGTTCCTAATGTTTTATACACTCAGTGTACCATATCAGTGATAAGTGAGTGGGATACCTATCCCAATTGATGTATTTACAAATTACAAATAAGTTTCATTTGAGGTGATTTTTTCAGACAATACAATACTATACTTCCAGTCAAAATAGGAATTGGTCAAATTGCCCACCTCAATCAACATCAGCAGATCAGTTTCAGTCCTCCCATCAGACAATAGCCCTCCAGGTTGTATCACAGCAGTCCGTGATTGGAAGTCCCATAGGGCAGCGCGCAATTGGCCCAGCGTCGTCCGGGTTAGGATTTGGCCGGGGTAGGCAGTCATTGTAAATAAGAATTTGTTCTTAACTGACTTGCCTAGTTAAATAAAGGTTCAATACATGTTTTTTTAAATGATGCCCCACCTCTTTATCCCTTGTTGTGCATAGTACTGCAGACAGCCTTTTGAAGATGGATCCAGAACCAAAGAAAAGTTGTGCTGTTCTAGTGGAAAAAGTGTAACAGTATAGTTTAGTTCCCATCTCTCCTGTGTTTGTGCCATAACTACTTGAACTTCAAAACAACTGCAACCTCTCAATTTACTTTTCATTAAGAAGCAGGAATCAACTTAACTTTCTCTGATGAAATTCACAGTTTTATTTAATCTCCTGTCAAATTGTAACTTCTGCAGAGTGTCGAGGTAGAACGAATAAAGAGGTACCATAATAAATCATGTAGAGTGTGTGCCAAAAACACTAAGAAAAAAGTTTATTTATGAGTGTCTTTCATCTCTGTATTGGGCCAATAGGGTGGGTGTTTATAGGGTTTACAGAATTTATAGTGGGCTGTTGCTAAGTGCTACAGTCTGTCACTCTACAGGTTGGAGACTGCAGGGGACTGCAGGCCAGGTGAAATGGAATGGAAAGGGAGTGGGTTTAGAAATCTGTTTATCAATGATGTGTTTATGTATTGTACCTCAGCCTTCCATCTCTAGGTTTTATAAACAAGATGAGACACTTATTCTGCCGAGGCAAAGTGCTCCCTCAGACTAGGATCAAATGGTTAACCAGACCCAGATTAAATTTAGTCCTCCTAATTTCAAATGAGATTCTCAATTGTTAATGCTTTCAAGTCCAGGAGTGAATTTAATCAGGGTCTGGGAAACCAGCACCTAAACTGTTACTCCAATGTAAAATAAAACATAACAAACTCTCCTTAATCTTCTATCCACAGCCTAGACTACACAAGGAGAGCTGGAAGCCTGGCACACAAAGCTACTGTTTACCTAGCAATATTACCCAATCCACATACCTAACCAAACAACTCCCCAACTACCTAACACACACGCGCACGCACACACTCACATGCACGTGCACGCACACACACACATGTACACGCACACACAGTTCTTCTAAAATACCTCAGATAAAAAACTACTCCCCCATATGTCCTGTAGACAAACACAATTAACAGCCACAGAACTACTGAACACATCTACACTCAGATATGTTATTATCAAACAGGCATCCTGAGAGACAACATTAATAAGACACACACACGCACACACACACACGAACACACACACACGCACACACACACACAAACACACACACACACACACACACACACACACACACACACACACACACACACACACACACACACACACACACACACACACACACACACTTGGGCAGAGCACAGGCTTGGCCTTTATTCAACACTACAGTACACTACATTGCACTACAGCAAGACTACAAAAACACTACAACACACGACAGTAACACTACAATAACAACACACCACAATATAGCACACTACAGCACACTACAGTAACACTACAGTAACACTACAGTAACAGTACTTAACACTAAAGTAACACTACAGTAACACTACAGTAACACTACAGTAACACTACAGCAACAGTACAGTAACACTACAATAACACTACAGTAACAGTACAGTAACACTACAGTAACACTACAGTAACAATACAGTAACACTACAGTAGAAGTACAGTAACACTACAGTAACAGTACAGTAACAGTACAGTAACACTACAGTAGCAGTACAGTAACACTACAGTAACAGTACAGTAACACTACAGTAACAGTACAGTAACAGTACAGTAACACTACAGTAACAGTACAGGAACACTACAGTAACACATTAACAATACAGTATACCAAGGTAACACTACAGTAACACTGCAGTATACTACAGTACCACTACAGTAAAACTATTAAAACAGTAAAACTACAGTAATACTACAGTATACTACAGTAACACTACAATAAACTATGGTTACACCACAGTATACTACATTAACACTACAGCACACTACAGTAACAGTACAGTAACACTACAGCACACCACAGTAACACTACAGTATACTACAGTAACACTACAGTACCACTACAGTAACACTACAGTGACACTACAATACACTACAGTAACACTACAATACACTACAGCACTCTACAATAACAGTACCGTAACACTACAGTAACACTACAGTAACAGTACAGTAACACTACAGTAACAGGACAGTAACAGTACAGTAACACTACAGTAACAGTACAGTAACACTACAACAACAGTACTGTACACTAAAGTAACACTACAGTAACACTACAGTACACAACAGTAACAATACAGTACACTACAGTATACTACAGTAACACTACATGACACTACAGTAACACTACAGTAACACTACATTAACGCTACAGTATACCAAGGTAACACTACAGTAACACTGCAGTATACCACAGTAAAACTACAGTATACTAGAGTAACACTACAATACACTATGGTTACACCACAGTATTCTACAGTAACACTACAGCACCTTATGGCACACTACAGTATACTACAGTAACCCCACAATACACTACAGTAACACTACAACTACACAACAGGACACTACAGCAAACTACAGCACACTACAGCACTACAGTATATTACAGTAAAAACACAGTATTCTACAATAACACTACAATACACTACAGTAACAGTACAGTTTACTAAAGTAACACTGCAATACACTACAGTACCAATGCAGTATACTACAGTAACTCTACAATAACACTACAGCACACTACAGTAACAGTACAGTAACACTACAGCACAACACAGTAACACTACAGTATAATACAGTAACACTACAGTACCACTACAGTAACACTACAGTGACAATACACTACACTACATTAGCACTACAATACACTGCAGCACACTAGAGTAACACTACAGTAACACTACAGTAACACTACAATATACGAAAGTTACACTGCAATACACTACAGTACCAATGCAGTATACTACAGTAACTCTACAATACACTACAGTAACATTGCAGTATATTACAGTAACACTACAGTATACTACAATAACACTACAGCAACAGTACAGTAACACTACAGCACACCACAGTAACACTACAGTATACTACAGTAACACTACAGTACCACTACAGTAACACTACAGTAACACTACATATCTCTACAGTAACAGTACAGTAACACTACAGTAACACTATACAAACACTACAAAAACAGTACAACACACTATAGTAACTCTACATTCACACTACAGTAACACAACAGTATACTACAGTAACACCTCAGTACACTGCAGTATACTACAGTACCACTGCAGCACACCACAGTAACACTACAGTACAACTACAGTATACTACAGTAACACAACAGTAACACTACAATAGCACTACAGTAACACAACAGTATACTACAGTAACACTACAGCACACCACAGTAACACTACAGTAAAACTACATTATACTACAGTATACTACAGTAACACTATAATACAATACAGTAACACTATAATACAATACAGTAACACTACAGTAACACTACAGTATACTACAGTAGCACTACAGAACACCACAGTAACACTACATTAAAAAATACAGTATACTACAGTATACTACAATAACACTACAGTAACACTACAGTATAACTGCAGTGTTCAACAGTAAATGTACAATACAGTACAGTAACAGTACAGTAATACTACAGTATACTATAGTAACACTACAATATACTACAGTAACACTACACTACACCACAACACAATACAGCACCCTATATCACACTACAGTAACAGTACAGTACTCTACAGTAACACTACAGTACACTATAGTAAAACTAAAGTAACACTACAGTAAACTACAGTAACACTAAAGTAACACTACAGTCACATCAGTAACACTACAGTAACACTACAGTACCCTACAATAACACTACAGTAACACTACAGTAAACTAAAGTAGCATTACAGTACACGACAATAAAGCTAAAGTAACACCACAGTACACTACAGTAACATTACAGTACACTACAGTAAAACTAAAGTAACACCACAGTACACTACAGTAACACTACAGTAACATTACAGTACACTACAGTAAAACTAAAGTAACATAACAGTACACTACAGTAACATTACAGTACACTACAGTAAAACTAAAGTAACACCACAGTACACTAGAGTAACACTACAGTAAAGTAAAGTAGCATGGCCGTACACTACAGTAAAACTACAATAACACTACAGTAACACTACAGTAAAACTAAAGTAACATTATAATACACTACAGTAAAACTAAAGTGACACTACAGAAACACTGCAGTAAAACTAAAGTAACATTATAATACACTACAGTAAAACTAAAGTAACATTATAATACACTACAGTAAAACTAAAGTAACATTATAATACACTACAGTAAAACTAAAGTGACACTACAGCACACTACAGTAAAACTAAAGTAACATTACAAAACACTACAGTAAAACTAAAGTAACATTACAATACACTACAGTAAAACGAAAGTGACACTAGAGTAAAACTAAAGTGACACTACAGTAAACTACAGCACACTACAGTAAACTACAGTAAAACTAAAGTGACACTACAGTAAACTACAGCACACTACAGTAAACTACAGTAAAACTAAAGTGACACTAGAGCACACTACAATAAAACTAAAGTAACATTACAAAACACTACAGTAAAACTAAAGTGACATTACAATACACTACAGTAAAACTAAAGTGACACTACAGTAAAACTAAAGTGACACTACAGTAAACTACAGTAAAACTAAAGTGACACTACAGTAAAACTAAAGTGACACTACAGTAAAACTAAAGTGACACTACAGTAAAACTAAAGTGACACTACAGTAAACTACAGCACACTACAGTAAACTACAGTAAAACTAAAGTGACACTAGAGCACACTACAATAAAACTAAAGTAACATTACAAAACACTACAGTAAAACTAAAGTGACATTACAATACACTACAGTAAAACTAAAGTGACACTACAGTAAAACTAAAGTGACACTACAGTACACTACAGTAAAACTAAAGTGACACTACAGTAAAACTAAAGTGACACTACAGTACACTACAGTAAAACTAAAGTGACACTACAGTAAAACTAAAGTGACACTACAGTAAAACTAAAGTGACACTACAGTAAAACTAAAGTGACACTACAGTAAAACTAAAGTGACATTAATGTACACTACAGTAAAACTAAAGTGACATTACTGTACACTACAGTAACACTAAAGTGATACTACAGTAAAACTAAAGTGATGTTACAGTACACTACAGTAACACTAAAGTGACACTACAGCACAATGCAGTAAAACTAAAGTGACACTATAGTATACTACAGTAACACTAAAGTAAAACTAAAGTAACATTACAAAATACTACAGTAAAACTAAAGTAAGACTACAGTATGCTACAGTTCGCTACAATAACAATACATTAACACTACAGTATAATACAGTAACACTACAGCAACAATACACTAACACTACAGTATACCTGTAGTATTCTACAGTAACAGAACAATACACTACAGTGACACTACAGTGTACTACAGTAACACTACACTACAACACAATACAGCGACTTACAGTAGTGAGTGCATACATTTTCATATTTGAAAGACTACAGTACACTTCAGTAACACTACAGTATACTACAGTACTCAATATTACACTACAGTAACACTACAGTACACTACAGTAACACTACAGTATACTACATGACACTACAGGAACATTACAGTACTCTACAGTAACACTACAGTACACTACAGTACCAGACACAGCAGATCACCACACACAGGAGGACACACCACAATGTACCACTGAGGTGAAAGTTGATGCAACATTAAAGCAACGTCACAACAACATCAAAGCAGCAGCAGAACAGAAAGTAACCCACTGGTAAACCTGCTTAAAAGGAGGACTGGATGAGTACAGTACTGGGACCCTGTTGAAGCCTAGTGTGTTAAGATATAGTACTCTCGCTCTCTCTCTCTCTCTCTCTCTCTCTTCATTAGGCCCTAATCTATGGATTTCACATGACTGGGCAGGCTCGCAGCCATGGGTGGGCCTGGGAGGGCATAGGCCCACCCACCTGGGAGCCAGGCCTTCTCACTGTGGAGCCAGGCCCAGCCAATCAGAATACCGCAGACCACGTTTTTCCCACAGGTGAAGAAGCCGGATGTCCTGGGCTGGCGTGGTTACAAGTGGTCAGAAATTTCCCACGGGTCACAAATAATGTTAGAGAAATTAACATTCTAGCCAGTTGCATGCTCCCTCAAAACTTGAGACATCTGTGGCATTGTGTGAGAAAACTGCACATTTTAGAGTTACATTTTATTGTCCCCAGCACAAGGTGCACCTTTGTAATGATCATTCTGTTTAATCAGCTTCTTGATATGTCACACCTGTCAGGTGGATGGATTATCTTGGCAAAGGAGAAATGCTCACTAACAGGGATGTAAAGGAATTTGTGCACAACACTTGCGAAATAAGCTTTTTGTGCATATGGAACATTTCTGGAATATTTTATTTCAGCTCATGAAACATGGGACCAAGACTTTACATATTGTCTTTATTTTTTTGTTCAGTGTAGATTTTTCAATAGAATAGTTAAAGTATGGGTTTGAATGGAGAAGGACAAGTGAATCTGTTTCTTCTTATCTGACACGCTGTGACCCCTGAAAGACTAAACATACAAAAATAGACTAGCGGATGGTGGGATGGATGAGGAAGCGATGGAGGGAGAGGGTGACTAGAAAATGAACATCTGGAGCAGAGAGCTACCTGGAGAGAATATTACAAGGTGGTTCTCACCTGGTATTTTACTGAAGCACTTTACACACACGCTTCAACACACAAACCCACGCTTGTGTACGTGTTTGTGTGTTTGTGAGTGTGTGTGTGAGAATGGAAACATCTAAGGCCCAAGAGACAGTAGTAAAAAAAAGTGTATCAACCTCATCCAGTGGGTTAACAGAAGGATGATGGCTGAAAAGAGGGATAGAAGAGAAGACAGGAACATTTTACATACTGCTTGACATGAGGGCTGAACCCCAAAACAGTGAACACAGGATGGCCTGCATCCATAACAATGGACCCACTGATTGAAGCGCTGACCCCAGTGCAGTGTATCACACACATGAGAAACCAACTGAAAATGATCCCAGAGACGTGGCATAGTGCAGGATTCACCACACTGTGTGAGAGAGAGAGAGAGAGAGAGAGAGAGAGAGAGAGAGAGAGAGAGAGAGAGAGAGAGGACAGCATAGTGAGCACACGGTTACACACATATCCTCTCTTCAGAGATGAATGTTCCTTTTGACCACAGTGGAATTGTTGTTCATTATTTTCCAAAGTCATGATGATTATTTATGAAAGGGATTCAATATTATTTGTAGAATTCATCTTTCTCTCAAACCCACTCTCTCTCACTCTGTTGCATGTGCACGCGCACACACACACACACACACACACGCACACACACACACACACACACACACACACACACACACACACACACACACACACTAGTGACAAGACAGAACAACAATGTGGGATCTTTTCATATTCAATCATTTCATTTCAATACTTCATACGATTTAAACTGACCTTTTGACCACCACATTGATCAAGAAGAGTTTTACTGTTTGTTAGAGAGAGAGAGAAAGAGAAAGAGAAAGAGAGAGCTGTCTTATAGTACCAGTACCAGAATCCCTCCTTTATGTCCTCAAAACACAACCAACCAAAGCATTATACAACTAAATGGCTACTGTAAGTACTCTAATAGTCCTTACTACCTACCTACCTGCAAAATCCAGGAGGTGGGTTAACAAAAGTCTATACACCCACGCATACTATGGGGTGTACTGTATGCCCACACCACAAAACATGTTTTGTAGCACCAGAGAGTACTACACAACTGTGCCCATCATTGCAATGACTAAACCCATACAAGGTCTTTACAACACACACAAAATACTTATTATACAACCGTGCCAAGCTGATGATTATACCACCCACTGCCATGGGGCCTGGAATGGGAGGGATAACAGGAACACACAGACAAACACCTCAGAAACATCTCAATACCTCTGATATAGATATACAACATATGTGATTACATATTGTAATACAAGCCAAAGATGCTTAGCCTGCTTACTGTCTACCGTACACAATTGAACAACTGATTGTTATGCTATTACTTTGTCATACTATGTTTCCAATTTGTGAGTGAGACAGTGAGTGGAATAAAAATATGTGTTGACTCTAAACTGACACACTGTAGATGGGACAACATTTGGAAACTGTTGACACAAGGTTGATGAAGGGTTGAGACAATGTTGAGCCAACGTTGATATACTATTACTGAATGAAAGGGACCCTATGCAGACATTGTAGATGTAAATGTGCTGTGTCATAGATACATCCCTAAGGTATTGTTGATGTAAAATATTTTCCTCAGCTTCATAGAAGGGATAAATGCCTTTTTAAAACAGACATGTTTTGCAGTCAAACTAAAAATACACACTTAATGGATTCAATAAAGGAGAAGAAAACACATTTAGAAAAAGCAGAAAAACAAAGGACAAAAAACAACTATCTTAAACAACCATTCTTAAAGGCAAAGCAATATTACATTTCTTATCACTGGCCTCAGATTTTCCATATCAACAATATTTTCCCACTACATCAGAGTCCAAAACCAGAGCTGAGTTGAGGAAAAATGCAAGCTTACCCTCTAGTGGATGTGAAAGAGTATTACAAAATAAATAAAATGTGTGTGTGTGTGTGTGTGTGTGTGTGTGTGTGTGTGTGTGTGTGTGTGTGTGTACTCACTGCTCTCGATGGACAGCTGGCTGTGGAACTCTGGGCTGTGGAAGTTGGTTTCTACGGGAACGCTGATGGTGCGTCTCAGCTGTCGGACCTTACATGAATCTGACCTCTGCTCCTGAAACAAAAACTTCTGAGAGATAGAGAAAGTGAGAGAGAGAAAGTGAGAGAGAGAAAGAGAGAGAGAGAGAGAGAGAGAGAGAGAGAGAGAGAGAGAGAGAGAGAGAGAGAGAGAGAGAGAGGGGGGGGGGGGTATGGGGTTTGAGAGGAGGGTAGAAAGGTTAGTAAAAAAGGGGAATAAAGTTTGTAGAAAAGTTAGTAAAGAAAGGGAAAAAAGAGAGAATGAAAGAAACACACAAACAAACAAAGTAAGAAAGAAAGAAAGGAAGATAGAAATACATGCAAAAACTCCAAGTTCTCTTCCGGCCTTTTGAAACATAGTTTTGAGCTATAGTTCGAATAAGAGTTTGACTGTTTGTTAATTGTTACATTGTATTTTTTTCATTTGTCTGGTTGGTTTCAACAAACTATAGCTCAAACTATGTGTGAAAACGCTTTTACGAACACAGAGTACAGTGGTGTACAGTGGTGTCTCTGAGGTCTTGATGAATGTGTATAATCGATATAAACCAGAGAAGACTTTAGCAGGACATTAGTCAGTGTCAGGACAGGACATTTCTTCTCCAACATGCATACTGAACACTGAGCCCCCATCGATTAGACAGTCACACACAAAAGGACGGATTACTTGTATGAGAGAGAGATGAGAGAGAGAGAGTAAAAAGAGGAGGCCAGATGTCCTTTCAGCGGTGTGATAATGGCTTATCGAGCCTAGTGCACACAGGTCAGCTCATCACCTGGCCTCCTCCCCTCCCTTCTCAGTCTTTCTCACCAAAAGCATACAGTTGAGCGTACTGTACTAATGATAGGGCTTTATTAGACTGCCCTCTACTGGTGACATTTTGTCTATAGATTCACTGGGAAGTGGATAGGGCGAGAGAGGTCTCTGGTTCCCTCTCTCCTTTTCCATTAGGGAATGAACAGGAGTGGGGCAGAGTTCCTTGAATGAATGGGAGTGGGGCAGAGTTCTTTGGAAAATAGGGAAAATCGAAGGCTGAGAAATGAGCAGCTCTTTGCTATGAGGGTGACAAGTTTGAACATCAATAACCCTAAACCTTTCCCCTGTAAGCCTTCTTCTCTCCAGGGACAATTTAATGTGTTGCTTCTACCCTCCCTCTTTAGTTTTGATCAGTTTTATGTCCTAGGAGTGTGGTACTCTTTCCTCTCTCTCTCTCTCTTTCTCCCTTCTCACCAATGGGAATCTCTCCTCCTCATTCATCTTGAGATAAGGAAGGTGTCAGTCCTGCTTTTAGAATAGTCTGGTTCATAATTGCCTTTAGCCATGAGGATGTATCAGAACATTTCCAATTACAAAAACAATAGCTGCTGAATCAATGAAGAGAGAGCCAAGGGAGTGTGTCTATTGTGTGTGTGTGTGTGTGTATGTGTGTGTGTGTGTGTGTGTGTCTGTGTGTGTGTGTGTGTGTGTGTGTGTGTGTGTGTGTGTACTGTAGTGTACTGTACTGTATGTTCCACTGCATTTCAGCCCTGCAACAATAGGCCCAGCTGACAGCATGTCAGTGATTCTCTCATTAACACAGGTGTGAGTGTTGACGAGGACAAGGCTGGAGATCACTCTGTCATGCTGATTGAGTTCGAATAATAGACTGGAAACTTCAAAAGGAGGGTGGTGCTTAGAATCATTGTTCTTCTTCTGTCAACCATGGTTACCTGCAAGGAAACACGTGCCGTAATCATTGCTTTGCACAAAAAAGTCTTCACAGGCAAGGATATTGCTGCCAGTAAGATTGCACCTAAATCAACCATTTATCGGATCATCAAGAACTTCAAGGAGAGCGGTTCAATTGTTGTGAAGAAGGGTTCAAGGCGCCCAAGAAAGCTTGCTCAGGAATGGCAGCAGGCAGGTGTGAGTGTATCTGCACGCACAGTGAGACAAATACTTTTGGAGGATGGCCTGGTGTCAAGAAGGGCAACAAAGAAGCCACTTCTCTCCAGGAAAAACATCAGGGACAAACTGGTATTCTGAAAAAGGTACAGGGATTGGACTGCTGAGGACTGGGGTAAAGTCATTTTCTCTGATGAATCCCCTTTCCGATTGTTTGGGGCATCCAGAAAAAAGCAGAAGACATGCCAACAGTAAAGAATCCTGAGGCCATTCATGTGTGGGGTTGCTTCTCAGCCAAGGGAGTGGGCTCACACACAATTTTGCTTAAGAACACAGCCATGAATAAAGAATGGTACCAACACATCCTCCATGAGCAACTTCTCCCAACCATCCAGGAACAGTTTGGTGACGAACAATGCCTTTTCCAACATGATGGAGCACCTTGCCATAAGGCAAAAGTGATAACTAAGTGGCTCGGGGAACAAAACATAGATATTTTGGGTCCATGGCCAGGAAACTCCCCAGACCTTAATCCCATTGTGAGTTTGTGGTCAATCCTCAAGAGACGGGTGGCCCAGAAGTTAATTGACAGCATGCCAGGGCGGATTGCAGAGTTCTTGAAAAAGAAGGGTCAACACTGCAAATATTGACTCTTTGCATCAACTTGCATCAGTCAATAAAAGCCTTTTTACACTTATGAAATGCTTGTAGTTATACTTCAGTATTCCAGAGTAACATCTGACAAAAATATCTAAAGACAGTGAGGCAGCAGACTTTGTGAAAATTAATATTTGTGTCATTCTCAAAACTTTTGGCCACGACTGTACATAATATTCTAGCTTGAACTGAGAAGCCTCATGGCAGACTTATGGAGCTGAATGTGTTAGCGGTAGTTCCTTTTGTCAGTGAGTTGACCAGCTAGATCAGCTGGCAAAATACATAACATGTGTAGTATAGAAAGAAATCAGCTTTAAAACGGCAACATTTTCTCTTAGTCTCATGGCAAAATGTGAACAAAAGCACGAGATGAGCTTAATGACTACTTCCGGCTGCAGGAGTCACATCCATACTGTCAGCCATGTTGTGTGTGAGTGTTTGTGTGTCTGTGTGTTGTTAATGTTGTAGTTGTTGTGTTCCGTAAATGGTACGGTCTAATAAGCTCCATTTTGAGGCTCCTCTAGCTCCTCTACTACCATCATTCATCTCACAAGTGTGTGTGTGTGCGTGTGTGTGTATGTGTGTGCATTTGTGTGTGAAATTGCCTTTCTAGAAATCCTTACACATGTCCCTGATAAACACTCCTGCCACAATTTCTCTACCCGTGTCATCTGAATGGAAGTCCTTATGCAATACTGCCCCAGCACTTTGCCTCCATCTTGTAACATACAACTTTTAACATTCACGCATGCACACACAAACACACACATGTACACGCACAGTACTTAGTGTTATTATTCATACCGCAGCAACCTTGTCCCATTTTGTCTGTGTGCATGGTTCTCTAAGGTGTTATAAAGACTATAGCAGTAAAAAATCATGCTTTATGAGACCTGAACTCCTGGGATACGCAGATGATCTTCAGCCAGCTCTAATTATTGTATTTCACTCTGACACATCTTTAATTATTCATTTGTTATACAGCTTTTGTGTGTGTGTGTGTGTGTGTGTGTGTGTGTGTGTGTGTATGTGTGTGTGTGTGTGTGTGTGTGTGTGTGTGTGTATGTGTGTGTGTGTGTGTGTGTGTGTGTGTGTGTGTGTGTGTGTGTGTGTGTGTGTGTGTGTGTGTGTGTGTGTGTGCTTCTTCGGTGGGATGGGCGAGCTAGCAGTCTGTCATTGATTTTAATGTAAAAATCCTTGTCTGTGCTATGAACTTCAGTACCTCTGCAGCAGGCAGGAAGGCAGGCGGCTCTAACCATGCACACACAGACACACACACACACACCGCCACATGCGTCGCTATGAAATTGTAGAGCAGTCCACAACAGCGCCACAGTGTTCAGCCATCTGATTCACTACCCACCAGTAGCACCATTACCAGCACAGTAATCTTACAGAGGACGGGAGAGAGGCAGGGAGAGGGAAGAGAGAGGGGAGAGAGAAGAGGAGAAGAAGACAGATGGTGGGAGGAGGGGGAGGAGTAGGAGGATAGTAGAGAAAATTAGGAGAGGGGAATACAGTAGAAAGAGAGAAATGATGTGCTAGCTCAATATGTACCTCCTCTTTGTCCAGGAGCAGCATCTGACAGTCAGTGACCACACAGAACTTGGGGTTCCACACGGTCCTCTCGTCATAGGGGTGACCACACGACATCCAGTAGCCTGGGGGACCCCGCACGTCTAAAGAGAGAAAGGGGGTGAGAGAGAGAGAAAAAAAGAGAGAGAGAGAGAAAGAGAGAGGGAGAGGGTGATAGAGAGAGAGAGGGGGAGGGAGACAGAGAGTAAATGAGAAAAGTAGGAAAACTTGTTAAAACTTCTTCAGGCTAGGGTCTATTTTTCTCCACTTTCTGTCTGACTGACGTGCCCAAAGTAAAATGCATGTTACTCAGGCCCAGAAGCCAAGATATGCATATAATTGGTACCATTGGATAGAAAACACTTTGAGTTTGTAGAAATGTTTAAATAATGTATGAGACTATAACACAATTGATATGGTAGGAGAAAATCCAATGAGCCCATGCTCTTTCAATGGAAAGCTATGCGTTCTATGCAATTCCAGCTCCCAGATTGCAATTCCTATGGCTTCCACTAGATGTCAACAGTCTTTCATCAAGATTTCAGGCTTGTTTCTTCCCAAACGAGGAAGAATTTTGAGTTTTGGTACAGGGAGTTGGAAAACAGTCTATGCATGCGCGAAGAAGAGGACGCCTACTTGCTAATTTTACTTTCCTATTGAACATACTTCTTTCCGTATGAAATATTATAGTTTAATTACATTTTAGCGTATGTGAGGATTAAATAGAAACATATTTTGACTTGTTTCAGCAAAGTTTAGAGGTAGCTTTTTGGATTCCTTTCTCTGCATGTTGAACGGGTGGATTACTCAAATCTATGGCACCAACTAAACAGACTTTTTGGGATATAAAGAAGGATTTTATCTAACAAAACGACCATGCATGTTGTAGCTGGGACCCTTGGGATTGCAAATCAGAGGAAGATTTTCAAAAAGTAAGTGAGTATTTAATCGCTATTTGTGTTTTTCCGAAGCCTGTGCTGGTTGAAAGATATTTTGATGTGGGGCGCCGTCCTCAAACAATTGTATGGCATTGAGACAACTTGAGACATCTGTGGCATTGTGTTGCATGACAAAACTGCACATTTTAGAGTGGCCTTTTATTGTCTCCAGCACAAGGTGAAACTGTGTAATGATCATGCTGTTAAATCAGCTTCTTGATATACCACGCCTGTCAGGTGGATGGATTATCTTGGCAAAGCAGAAATGCTCACTAACAGGGATGTAAACAAATTTGTGCAGTTTACTGTAGTAGAGACTTGTCATGACTGTGTGAGTCAGGGTTATGGCTAGAGTTAGGGTTAAGGGTGTAGGTTTAGGTTTAGGTTTGAACCAGGATGTAGACATGAATCACGGGTTGTGGTTGAGGGTTAGGGTGTGAAAATTATAGAGATTAGGGACGTCAAACGTTCAGCCTGCTGCACAGACCCTATAAACGCTCCAGTCTAGAGCGCCTGGTTAAATGGTGCTCAGGAGTTTTTTTTAAACATTCTCCACGGATAAATTAGGAAGAAATACACTGAGTATACAAAACATTAAGAACACCTGCTCTTTCCATGACAGACTGACCAGGTGAATCCAGGTGAAAGATATGATCCATTACTGATGTCCCTTATTAAATCCACTTCAATCAGTGTACAGTAGATGACGGGGGGAGACAGGTTAAAACCTCTTAAGGATTGGACCCTTTTTTATATTTTCGCCCAACATGACATGCCCAAATCTAACTGCCTGTAGCTCAGGCCCTGAAGGAAGGATGTGCATTTTCTTGGTACCATTTGAAAGGAAACACTTTGAAGTTTGTGGAAATGGGAAAGGAATGTAGGTGCATAAAACACAATAGATCTGGTAAAAGATAATACAAAGAAAAAAACATCTGTTTTTAAAGAAAATGTTCTACCATCATCTTTGAAATGCAAGAGAAAGGCCATAATGCATTATTCCAGCCCAGATGCAATTTAGATTGTGTCCACTAAATGGCAGCAGTGTGCACACAAGGTTTTAGACTGATCTAATGAACCACTGCATTTCTGTTCAAAATGTTGTGTCAAGACTGGCTAAATGTGCCTAATTTGTTTATTAATTGTCATGTACTGTCATGTTGTGTCTTGTCTCTGTCCTTTCCCTTCACCCTGTCTCCCTCTGCTGGTCGTTGTTAGGTTACCTTTTCTCCCCCTCTTTCCCCCAGCTGTGCCTTGTCTCCTCCTAACCACCTCGTCACCCCTTTTCCCACCTGTTCCCTTTTTCCCTCTGATTAGTCCCCTATATCTCTCTCTGTTTTTGTTCCTGTCCTTGTCGGATTCTTGTTTGTTGTGTTTCATGCCTGAACCAGACTGTCGTCATGTTTGCTGTAACCTTGTCTTGTCCTGTCGGAATCTGCCGGTCCGTCTGAGCCTACCTATGTTTGGTAATTAAAGAAGCTCTGTTTAAGTTAATTCGCTTTTGGGTCCTCATTCACTCCCCGTAACAGAAGAATCCGACCAAGAATGGACCCAGCGACTTCGGATCCTCTCCACTCAGCCGTCGGGATCCAGGGAGCGATGCTAGGCAGACACGAGCTGGAAGTGTCTGCTGCTCGACATGCCGTTGAGACCCTGGCCACCCAAGTCTCCAACCTCACAGAACAGGTTCACCATCTCCGCCTCGATCCACCGGCCACTTCCAGGGCTTTCGAATCTCCGGAGCCCAGAATCAATAACCCGCCGTGTTACTCTGGGGAGCCCACTGAATGTCGCTCGTTTCTCACCCAGTGTGATATTGTGTTTTCTCTCCAGCCCAACACTTACTCCAGGAGCACTGCTCGTGTCGCCTACGTCATATCTCTCCTTATTGGACGGGCTCGTGAGTGGGGCACGGCAATCTGGGAGGCAAGGGCTGAGTGTACTAACCAGTATCAGGACTTTAAGGAGGAGATGATACGGGTTTTTGATCGATCTGTTTTTGGGGAGGAGGCTTCCAGGGCCCTGTCTTCCCTATGTCAAGGCAATCGATCCATAACAGACTACTCTATTGAGTTTCGCACTCTTGCTGTCTCCAGTGGCTGGAACGAGCCGGCCTTGCTCGCTCGTCTTCTGGAGGGTCTCCGCGCAGAGGTAAAGGATGAGATTCTCTCCCGGGAGGTTCCTTCCAGCGTGGATTCCTTGATTGAACTCGCTATTCGCATTGAGCGACGGGTTGATCTTCGTCACCGAGCTCGTGGAAAGGAGCTCGCGCTCTCCGTCGCCCCCCTCTCCGCATCACTACCATCTTCCTCTGCCGGCTCGGGTGCTGAGCCCATGCAGCTGGGAGGTATCCGCATCTCGACTAAGGAGAGGGAACGGAGAATCACCAACCGCCTCTGTCTCTATTGCGGTTCCGCTGGTCATTTTGTCACTTCATGTCCAGTAAAAGGCCAGAGCTCGTCAGTAAGCGGAGGGCTACTGGTGAGCGCTACTACTCCTGTCTCTCCTTCAAGATCCTGCACTACCTTGTCGGTCCATCTACGCTGGACCGGTTCGTCAGCTTCCTGCAGTGCCTTAATAGACTCTGGGGCGGAGGGCTGTTTTATGGACGAGACCTGGGCTCGGGAACATGACATTCCTCTCAGACAGTTAAAGGAGCCCACGGCCTTGTTCGCCCTGGATGGTAGTCCTCTCCCCAGGATTCAGCGTGAGACGCTACCTTTAACCCTCACTGTTTCTGGTAATCATAGCGAAACCATTTCTTTTTTAATTTTTCGTTCACCTTTTACACCTGTTGTTTTGGGCCATCCCTGGCTAGTTTGTCATAATCCTTCCATTAATTGGTCTAGTAATTCTATCCTCTCCTGGAACGTCTCTTGTCATGTGAAATGTTTAATGTCTGCTATCCCTCCTGTTTCCTCTGTCTCTTCTTCACAGGAGGAGCCTGGTGATTTGACAGGGGTGCCGGAGGAATATCACGATCTGCGCACGGTGTTCAGTCGGTCCAGGGCCACCTCTCTTCCTCCACACCGGTCGTATGATTGTAGTATTGATCTCCTTCCGGGAACCACCCCCCCCCGGGGTAGACTATACTCTCTGTCGGCTCCCGAACGTAAGGCTCTCGAAGATTATTTGTCTGTAGCTCTTGACGCCGGTACCATAGTCCCCTCCTCCTCTCCCGCCGGAGCGGGGTTTTTTTTTGTCAAGAAGAAGGACGGGTCTCTGCGCCCCTGCATAGATTATCGAGGGCTGAATGACATAACAGTGAAGAATCGTTATCCGCTTCCTCTTATGTCTTCAGCCTTCGAGATCCTGCAGGGAGCCAGGTTTTTCACTAAGTTGGACCTTCGTAACGCTTACCATCTCGTGCGCATCAGGGAGGGGGACGAGTGGAAGACGGCGTTTAACACTCCGTTAGGGCACTTTGAATACCGGGTTCTTCCTTTCGGCCTCGCTAACGCTCCAGCTGTCTTTCAGGCATTAGTCAATGATGTCCTGAGAGACATGCTGAACATCTTTGTTTTCGTTTACCTTGACGATATCCTGATTTTTTCACCGTCACTCCAGATTCATGTTCAGCACGTTCGACGTGTCCTCCAGCGTCTTTTAGAGAATTGTCTTTTTGTGAAGGCTGAGAAGTGCACTTTTCATGCCTCCTCCGTCACATTTCTCGGTTCTGTTATTTCCGCTGAAGGCATTAAGATGGATCCCGCTAAGGTCCAAGCTGTCATTGATTGGCCCGTCCCTAAGTCACGCGTCGAGCTGCAGCGCTTTCTCGGCTTCGCGAACTTCTATCGTCGTTTCATCCGTAATTTCGGTCAGGTGGCAGCTCCTCTCACAGCCCTTACTTCTGTCAAGACGTGCTTTAAGTGGTCCGTTTCCGCCCAGGGAGCTTTTGATCTCCTCAAGAATCGTTTTACATCCGCTCCTATCCTTGTTACACCTGACGTCTCTAGACAGTTCGTTGTCGAGGTTGACGCGTCAGAGGTGGGCGTGGGAGCCATTCTTTCTCAGCGCTCCCTCTCTGACGACAAGGTCCACCCATGCGCGTATTTTTCTCATCGCCTGTCGCCGTCGGAACGTAACTATGATGTGGGTAACCGCGAACTGCTCGCCATCCGGTTAGCCCTAGGCGAATGGCGACAGTGGTTGGAGGGGGCGACCGTTCCTTTTGTCGTTTGGACTGACCATAGGAACCTTGAGTACATCCGTTCTGCCAAACGACTTAATGCGCGTCAGGCGCGTTGGGCGCTGTTTTTCGCTCGTTTCGAGTTCGTGATTTCTTATCGTCCGGGCTCTAAGAACACCAAGCCTGATGCTTTGTCTCGTCTCTTCAGTTCTTCAGTAGCCTCCACTGACCCCGAGGGGATTCTCCCTGAGGGGCGTGTTGTCGGGTTGACTGTCTGGGGAATTGAGAGGCAGGTAAAACAAGCGCTCACTCACACTCCGTCGCCGCGCGCTTGTCCTAGGAACCTTCTTTTCGTTCCCGTTCCTACTCGTCTGGCCGTTCTTCAGTGGGCTCACTCTGCCAAGTTAGCCGGCCACCCTGGCGTTCGGGGTACGCTTGCTTCCATTCGCCAGCGTTTTTGGTGGCCCACCCGGGAGCATGACACGCGTCGTTTCGTGGCTGCTTGTTCGGTCTGCGCGCAGACTAAGTCCGGTAACTCTCCTCCTGCCGGCCGTCTCAGGCCGCTTCCTATTCCCTCTCGACCGTGGTCTCACATCGCCTTAGATTTTGTCACCGGACTGCCTTCGTCAGCGGGGAAGACTGTTATTCTTACGGTTGTCGATAGGTTCTCTAAGGCGGCTCATTTCATTCCCCTTGCTAAGCTTCCTTCTGCTAAAGAGACGGCACAAATCATCATCGAGAATGTTTTCAGAATTCATGGCCTTCCGTCAGACGTCGTTTCGGACAGAGGTCCGCAATTCACGTCTCAATTTTGGAGGGAGTTTTGCCGTTTGATTGGGGCTTCCGTCAGTCTCTCTTCCGGCTTTCACCCCCAGTCTAACGGTCAAGCAGAACGGGCCAATCAGACTATTGGTCGCATCTTACGCAGTCTTTCTTTTCGCAACCCTGCGTCTTGGTCAGAACAGCTCCCCTGGGCAGAATACGCCCACAACTCGCTTCCTTCGTCTGCGACCGGGCTATCTCCTTTTCAGAGTAGCCTCGGGTACCAGCCTCCGCTGTTCTCATCTCAGTTCGCCGAGTCCAGCGTCCCCTCCGCTCAGGCTTTTGTCCAACGTTGCGAGCGCACCTGGAAGAGGGTCAGGTCTGCACTTTGCCGTTATAGGACGCAGACTGTGAGGGCTGCTAATAAGCGTAGAACTAAGAGTCCTAGATATTGTCGCGGTCAGAGAGTTTGGCTCTCCACTCAGAACCTTCCCCTTAAGACGGCTTCTCGCAAGTTGACCCCGCGGTTCATTGGTCCGTTCCGTATTTCTCGGGTCATTAACCCTGTCGCAGTTCGACTTCTTCTTCCGCGATACCTTCGTCGCGTCCACCCGGTCTTCCATGTCTCCTGCATCAAGCCCGTCCTTCGCGCCCCCGCTCGTCTTCCCCCCCCCCCCCCATCCTTGTCGAGGGCGCACCCATCTACAGGGTCCGTAGAATTTTGGACATGCGTCCTCGGGGCCGTGGTCACCAGTACCTCGTAGATTGGGAGGGGTACGGTCCTGAGGAGAGGAGTTGGGTTCCCTCTCGGGACGTGCTGGACCGTGCGCTGATCGAGGATTTCCTCCGTTGCCGCCAGGTTTCCTCCTCGAGTGCGCCAGGAGGCGCTCGGTGAGTGGGGGGGTACTGTCATGTACTGTCATGTTGTGTCTTGTCTCTGTCCTTTCCCTTCACCCTGTCTCCCTCTGCTGGTCGTTGTTAGGTTACCTTTTCTCCCCCTCTTTCCCCCAGCTGTGCCTTGTCTCCTCCTAACCACCTCGTCACCCCTTTTCCCACCTGTTCCCTTTTTCCCTCTGATTAGTCCCCTATATCTCTCTCTGTTTTTGTTCCTGTCCTTGTCGGATTCTTGTTTGTTGTGTTTCATGCCTGAACCAGACTGTCGTCATGTTTGCTGTAACCTTGTCTTGTCCTGTCGGAATCTGCCGGTCCGTCTGAGCCTACCTATGTTTGGTAATTAAAGAAGCTCTGTTTAAGTTAATTCGCTTTTGGGTCCTCATTCACTCCCCGTAACAATTAATAACATTTCATTTTCAAAACTGTGCACTCTCCTCAAACAATAGCATGGAATTATTTCACTGTAATAGCTACTGTAAATTGGTCAGTGCAGTTATATTAACCATCATTTCTTGCTACTTACAACCTCATGCTAATCACATTAGCCTACTTTAGCTCAACTGTCCTGTGTAAGGGACACCGATCCCATTAAAGAAGGATTTTTAAGCCTTGAGACAATTGAGACATGGGTTGTGTAGGAGTGCCATTCAGATGGTGAATGGGCAAGACAAAATATGCGTGCCTTTGAGCGGGGTATGGTAGTAGGTGCCAGGCATGCTGGTTTGTGTCAAGAACTGCCATACTGCTGAGTTTTTCACGCTAAACAGTTTTGCGTGTGTATCAAGAATGGCCCACCACCAAAAAGACATCCAGTCAACTTCACACAACTGTTGGAAGCATCTGAGTGAAAAATTGGGCCAGCATCCTTCCGCAATGCTTTCGACACCTTGTAGAGTCTGGCTGCACAACCGATTGGCAAACGTACTGCAAATTGAGAAATCATGTCACTAAACTGAATAAAAAGAAGAAGAAACTACACTATGAAACAAAGATAAATTACATCAAATATGGTAGTGAAAAGCTTTGGAGCACTTTCAAGGAAATTTGGTGAAAAAAGGCAAACCCATCGTTCATTGAATCAGATGGCTCATTCATTACAAAACTAACTGATTTTGACAACTTGTCACGCCATGATCTGTTTCACCTGTCCTTTTTGCTTTCTCCACCCCCTCCAGGTGTCGCTCATTATCCCTGGTGGATTTATATCTGTGTTTTCTGTCTCCCTGTGCCAGTTTGTCTTGTTTACCAAGTCAACCAGCGGCAATTTCCTTGCGCCTATCTCTTCACAGTCCCCAAGTCCAGAATAGACTATGGGAGGCACACAGTACTTCATAGAGCCATGACTACATGTAACTCTATTCCACATCCGGTAACTGATGCAGCAGTAGAATCAGTCTTAAAAAAGGATAGAAATACAGCTTATGTAACAGGACTGTAAAGCAACACCAACATAGGCACAGACACATGCATAGACACACATGATAACAGACGTACTATACATATGTACACATGGATTTTGTGTTGTATATGTGTGATAGTGGAGTATGGGCCTGAGGGCACACACTTAGTGTGTTGTGAATTCTGTAATGAATCTATTGTAATGTATTTAAAAATGTTTAACTGACTTAATTTTGCCGGACCCCAGGAAGAGTAGCTACTGCCTTGGCAGGAACTAGTGGGGAACTAATGGGGAGCCATAATAAATAGTAATAGTCCATGCTCCGATGAATTGAGGCTGTTCTGAGGACAAAAGGGGAGGACGATGTTACTCATGTTTGGTATACTCAGTGTAGATGTCATTGTTGTAAAAATGTGTGTGTGCTACATTTACTACCAGCATATATTCAAGTATTTAATTACTTTGACATATTTAATTATCTTATATTATGTAGATGTTCCTATAGTGGACAGAACGTGTTACTACATTGCACAGATGTTTTCACCACACAAGAATGAAAGGAAATACACATCCTTTTAACTTCAGATTTGTGATGTTAGTATTCAAGTTCATAATCGTCACAATCGCATAAAATCGTTTGCTAAAACAGATCAATATCTTTGGTTTGGTACCAGTGTTTTTGTTATATGCGCCAGTCTGCAGTGGGACTTAAAAACGCAGCTGCTATTTTCAGACCACGCTGGCTATAAAAGATTGGTGTGCTTCTCCCATAAATATCTCTGGCTTCACATGAATTCATGGATTTGAGGGTTAAGCTGTCTTTCAAATGAAAGCCAACCCCTGTCGCTGTTTAAAAACCGATGTTAGGAGGTGATTGGTTGAAATCATCCAGTCAAAAAAAGTGTTGTTTCCTTTTCCTTTTTATTGGCCATCTAAAGAAATAATTTTCCCACAGAGATGTAAGCTAGTGAACCCAAGATCATTAAGGTTTGTCTGTTACAAGAGTGCAAACGGTACATGTCACAGTGGTTATTGTCCCATTTCCATTGGTTTAAATACAATATTGTCGTGAGTGATTCATTTGCATGAACTATTGATTATACACTAATGTTCAAAAGTTTGGGGTCACTTATAAATGTCCTTGTTTTTGAAAGAAAAAGCACCTGTGTTGTAAATTAAAAGAACATAAAATTGATCAGAAATACAGTGTAGACATTGTTAAGGTTGTAAATTACTATTGTAGCTGGAAACGGATGATTTTTAATGGAATATCTACATAGGTGTACAAAGTCCCATTATCAGCAATGTCCCCCTCTCCTTCACCTCAAGGAAACCGTAACAGAATCACCCACCACAACAGGACCAAGCGGCGTGGTGACAGGCAGCGGCAGCAGGAGCAACAAAGTTTGGATTATACGACTTGGGAGGAAATAGACAGGGGGGCGGTCGACCCAGGGAGAGTGCCGGAGCCCGCCTGGGATTCGCTGGAGCAGTGCGAAGAGGGGTATAGGAGAATGGAGTTGGAGAGACAAGCACGGCGGCGCGGATGGAACCCGAGAGTCAGCCCCAAAAATGTATTGGCGGGGGCACAGGGAGAGTGCGGCAGAGTCAGGAGTCAGACCTGAGCCAACTCCCCCTGTTTATCGTGAGGAGCCAAGGAGGAGAACAGAACCAGAGCCGGTGTTGGAGGGGAGCAAAGCAGAGACTGTGAAGGAGTTAATGGGGAAATTGGAGGAGAGAGTTATGAGGGAGTTGCTGTGTTGGTGCTTTAGGCACGGAGATTCGGGGATTTGATGGCACCTGGGTCAGCGCTCCATACTCGTCCTGAGGTGCGTGTTAGTCGGCTGGTGAAGATTGTGCCAGCCTCACGCACTAGGCCTCCTGTGCACCTCCCTAGCCTTGCACGTCCTGTGCCAGCCCTGCTCTCAAGATCTCCAGTACGCCTTCACGGTCCGGTCCATCCTGTGCCACCTCCACACACCAGCCCTCCGGTGGCAGCTCCCTGCACCAGGCTTCCTGTGCGTGTCCTCGGCCCAGTACCACCAGTGCCAGCACCACGCATCAGGCCTACAGTGTGCCTCGCCTGTCCAGCGCTGTCAGAGCCTTTCTCCTCTCCAACGCTGTCGGAGTCTCCTGCCTGTTTAGCGCTGTCGGAGCCTTCCTCCTCTCCAGCGCTGCCGGAGTCTCCCATATGTTTAGCGCTGCCAGAGCCTTCCTCCTCTCCAGCGCTGCCGGATTCTCCCGCCTGTTTAGCGCTGCCAGAGCCTTCCTCCTCTACAGCGCTGCTGGAGTCTCCTGCCTGTTCAGCGCAGCCAGATCTGCTAGTCTGCATGGAGCAGCCAGAGCTGCCAATCTGCAAGGAGCTGCCAGAGCTGCCAGTCTGCAAGGAGCTGCCAGTCTGCAAGGAGCTGCCAGTCTGCATGGAGCAGCCGGAGCTGCCAGTCTGCATGGAGCCGCCAGAGCTGCCAGTCTGCATGGAGCCGCCAGAGCCGCCAGTCAGCATGGAACAGCCAGAGCCGCCAGTCAGCATGGAGCAGCCAGAGCCGCCAGTCAGCATGGAGCAGCCAGAGCCGCCAGTCAGCATGGAGCAGCCAGAGCCACCAGTCAGCATGGAGCAGCCAGAGCCGCCAGTCAGCATGGAGCAGCCAGAGCCGCCAGTCAGCATGGAGCAGCCAGAGCCGCCAGTCAGCATGGAGCAGCCAGAGCCGCCAGTCAGCATGGAGCATCCAGAGCCGCCAGTCAGCATGGAGCAGCCAGATCCGTCAGTCAGCATGGAGCAGACAGATCCGTCAGTCAGCATGGAGCAGACAGATCCGTCAGTCAGCATGGAGCAGCCAGAGCTGCCAGTCTGTCAAGATCCGCCAGGATCTTCCAGATCTGCCATTCAGCCAGGATCCGCCAGTCAGCCAGGATCTGCCGGAACCGCCAGTCAGCCAGGATCTGCCAGAACCACCAGCCAGCCAGGATCAGCCAGAGCCAACAACCTGCCTGAGCTTCCTCTCAGTGCTGGGCTTCCCCTCAGTGCCGAGCTACCCCTCAGTGCCGAGCTACCCCTCAGTCCCGAGATACCCCTCAGTCCCGAGCTACCCCTCAGTCCTGAGCTACCTCAGTCCCGAGCTGCCCCTCAGTCCCGAGCTGCCCCTCAGTCCAGTGGGGTCCTTGGTGAGGGTTACTAGGCCAAGGTCGGCGGCGAGGGTCGCCTATCTAAGGACACGAGACAAATGGACTAAGACTTTGTTAGAGTGGGGTCCACGTCCCGCGCCGGAGCCGCCACCGTGGACAGACGCCCACCCGGACCCAAACCCCATGGGTTTAGTTGTGCGGCCGGGAGTCCGCACCTTGGGGGGGGGGGGGGGGTTCTGTCACGCCCTGGTCTTAGTATTTTGTGTTTTCTTTATTAATTTGGTCAGGCCAGGGTGTGACATGGGTTTTTTATGTGGTGTGTTTTGTCTTGGGGTTTTGTTAGGTATTGGGTTTGTGGCTTAGTGGGGGTATCTAGTATAGTCTATGGCTGTCTGGAGTGGTTCTCAATCAGAGGCAGGTGTTTATCGTTGTCTCTGATTGGGAACCATATTTAGGCATATTCTTTGAGTGTTTCGTGGGTGATTGTTCCTGTCTCTGTGTTTGCACCAGATAGGGCTGTTTATGTTTTCGTATGTTTATTGTTTTGTCAGTCTGTTCATGTATATTTTTTCTTTATTAAAGAACCATGAATATTTTGGTCCGCCTCTCCTTCACCTCAAGGAAACCGTAACAAGCAACCATCACTCCTGTATTCCAATGGCACGTTGTGTTAACTAATCCAAGTTTATAATTTTAAAAGGCTAAATGATCATTAAAATACCCCTTTGAAAGTATGTTAACACAGCTGAAAACTGTTGTTCTAATTATTAAAGAAGCAACAAAACTGGCCTTCTTTACACTAGTTGAGTATCTGGAGCATCAGCATTTGTGGGTTCGATTACAGGCTCAAAATGGCCAGAAACAAATAACTTTCTTCTGAAACTCATCAGTCTATTCTTGTTCTGAGAAATGAAGGCTATTCCATGCGAGAAATTGCCAAGAAACTGAAGATCTCGTACAACGCTGTATACATCTCCCTTCATAGAACAGCGCAAACTGGCTCTAAGCAGAATAGAAAGAGGAGTGGGAGGCCCCGGTGCACAACTGAGCCTCACAAGTCCTCAACTGGCAGCTTCATTAAATAGTACCATCAAAACACCGCCTCAACGTCAGCAGTGAAGAGGTGACTCCGGGATGTTCGCCTTCTAAGCAGAGTTCCTCTGTCCAGTGTCTGTGTTCTTTGCCCATCTTAATCTTTTGTTTTTATTAGGCAGTCTGAGATATGGCTTTGCCTAGAAACCTCCCGGAGATGACTCTTCACTGTTGATGTTGAGACTGGTGTTTTGCGGGTGCTATTTAATGAAGCTGCCAGTTGAGGACTTGTGAGGTGTCTGTTTCTCAAACTAGACACTCTAATGTATTAGTTCTCTTGCTCAGTTGTGCACCGGGGCATCCCACTCCTCTTTCCATTCTGGTTAGAGCCAGTATGCAGCTACAATAGTCATTTACAACATTAACAATGTCTACACTGTATTTCTGATCAATGTTATGTTATTTTAATGGACAAAAAAATAGCTTTTCTTTCAAAAACAAGGACATTTCTAAGTGACCCCAAACTTTTGAAAGGTAGTGTATATTAAATATTGGTCCATGTGCAGTTTCCTGAATAAGGTACCAATTTGGCAAAATACAAGTAATCTGATCACAAGTATGACGTGTGTTTAGGAAGTAACTTTTATGCATTGGTCTTTAAAATATCACAACTTATTTCAGCATATTGATTATGAATTTGGACATCTAGAACCATCGTTTTCACACTTGGCCAAATAAATCAAAAAGCCATGACAACAGGAAGCAGCAAGAGTATCATTTTCAATGTTTGTTTTAGGAATAAAAATGGTATTTCACATTATTTTTCTACAGTATTCTACTTTATCAGATGAAATGCTACTGAATGAGGCCAAAAACGTGCCATGATTTATTGATTTGTATGATATTAGTGAAATTGTGATATCCTGCCTATAGAGAGAGCATGTAATAGGCCTGCACTATTCCTTCCCATCAAGGAATGTTGTAACCTGTTGTAACGTCACCTGTTAGAACATATTTTACCAAAGGTGTGTGTGGGCGCGTACGTGCGGTTGTGTGTGTATGCTTGTGTGTGTGTGTGTAGCTTGGGGGGTAATGAGTGTATATGGGTCATGGTGTAATATAGAGTAGAAGCATCAGCAGCAGCCCCTGCTCCTGTGTTGGTTCCATGAAGAGGTCAAATCACTGCATGGGGTCTTTAAGTAGACCACACAGCTGACCCAGAAAAACAAACACACATACACTTTTACACAGTGCTACTAGAAATTCAGAAAGGTATTTTCCGAAAGGTATATAACAGTCTTGACTGAAACTATCCAACCACGTACATATTGCTCTCACAGAATCTCTCAGACATCACATACAGTGTTTCATAACACCCATCATTTAAAAAGTGTGCTGGTGGTCAAAAGCAATTTTCTAACTTTGGAAAGCGGTGAAAATAAACAAACCCACACATCTAGTTAAGCTATGTGGCATTATGAAACACAATACAGCGAGAGTTTATGGAATTGGTTTAGATACATCATTCTGTTTCTCATCAATGTCAGCCTGATTTCACACTGACTGTTCAGAGACAGAAGCAATGATGTGCTCTGTTCTTTAAATGACAGACCGAGAGACAGAGGAAGATAGAAAGAGACAGTGTGAAAAGAGAGGGAGAAGGAGAAACAAAGAAAGAAAGAGAAACGAACAGAGACAAAGTCAGAGTGAGTGAAGAAAGAAGGATGCAGAAACAGAACAAGAGGAACAAAATAGTAATGTCTCATATAGCTCTGTAACGTTCATCATCAACACAGACTGTATTTAAAACCCACATCACAGAGTTCTGTAACTTTCACTATCAACACAGACAGTATCTAAAACACACATCACAGAGTTCTGTAACCTTCACCATCAACACAGACTGTATTTAAAACCCACATCACAGAGTTCTGTAACTTTCACTATCAACACAGACAGTATCTAAAACACACATCACAGAGTTCTGTAATCTTCACCATCAACACAGACCGTATTCAAAACACACACCACAGAGTTCTGTAACCTTCACCATCAACACAGACTGTATTTAAAACCCACATCACAGAGTTCTGTAAACTTCACTATCAACACAGACAGTATCTAAAACACACATCACAGAGTTCTGTAACCTTCACCATCAACACAGACTGTATTTAAAACCCACATCACAGAGTTCTGTAAACTTCACTATCAACACAGACAGTATTTAAAAACACTCATCACAGAGTTCTGTAACCTTCACCATCAACACAGACAGTATTTAAAACCCACATCACAGAGTTCTGTAACCTCCATCATCAACACAGACAGTATTTAAAACCCACATCACAGAGTTCTGTAACCTCCATCATCAACACAGACAGTATTTAAAACCCACATCACAGAGTTCTGTAACCTTCACTATCAACACAGACAGTATCTAAAAAACACACATCACAGAGTTCTGTAACCTTCACCATCAACACAGACTATATTTAAAACACACATCACAGAGTTCTGTAACCTTCCCTATCAACACAGACAGTATTTAAAACCCACATCACAGAGTTCTGTAACCTTCACTATCAACACAGACAGTATCTAAAAAACACACATCACAGAGTTCTGTAACCTTCACCATCAACACAGACTATATTTAAAACACACATCACAGAGTTCTGTAACCTTCACCATCAACACAGACAGTATTTAAAAACACACATCACAGAGTTGTGTAACCTCCATCATCAACACAGACAGCATTTAAATCCCACATCACAGAGTTTTGTAGCCTTCACTATCAACACAGACAGTATCTAAAACACACATCACAGAGTTCTGTAACCTTCACTATCAACACAGACAGTATCTAAAACACACATCACAGAGTTCTGTAACCTTCTCCATCAACACAGACAGTTTTTAAAAACACATCTCACAGAGTTCTGTAACCTTCACCATCAACACAGACAGTATTTAAAAACACACATCACAGAGTTCTGTAACCTCCATCATCAACACAGACAGCATTTAAAACCCACATCACAGAGTTTTGTAGCCTTCACTATCAACACAGACAGTATCTAAAACACACATCACAGAGTTCTGTAACCTTCACCATCAACACAGACTGTATTTAAAACACACATCACAGAGTTCTGTAACCTTCACCATCAACACAGACAGTATTTAAAACCCACACCACAGAGTTCTGTAAACTTCACTATCAACGCAGACAGTATTTAAAACCCACATCACAGAGTTCTGTATCCTCCTTCATCAACACAGACAGTATTTAAAACCCACATCTCAGAGTTCTGTAACCTCCATCAACAACACAGACAGTATTTAAAACCCACATCACAGAGTTCTGTATCCTCCTTCATCAACACAGACATTATTTAAAACACACATCCCAGAGTTCTGCAACCTTCACCATCAACAC
>NC_092151.1:19934138-19939138 GCF_045791955.1 Oncorhynchus clarkii lewisi | reverse complement strand
GAACTGTGTTTTTGATTCTTGAAGTTGTTTAATTACATTTGGATAATTCTGTTGAATTTGTTTCCAGGGGGAAGGGGAAGGCACCTAGGGAGTGCTTAGGCAAGAGGCCCGCGGGCCCGTAGTATATTCACTGTTTAGGCACACTAGGTAAGACCTGGGCGGACCACCCCCTGTATTTTGGTTAGGGCACCAGGTGGTGCTAGTTAGGTAAGTAGTGGGCAGGCAGGTAAGATAGGAGAGGGTAAGTTAGCTAAGTAGTGGGTAGGCAGGTAAGATAGGAGAGGGTAAGTTAGCTAAGTAGTGGGTAGGCGGGTAAGTTAGCTAAGTAGTGGGCAGGCAGGTAAAATAGGAGAGGGTAAGTTAGCTAAGTAGTGGGTAGGCAGGTAAGATAGGAGAGGGTAAGTTAGCTAAGTACAGTGCCTTGCGAAAGTATTTGGCCCCCTTGAACTTTGCGACCTTTTGCCACATTTCAGGCTTCAAACATAAAGATATAAAACTGTATTTTTTTGTGAAGAATCAACAACAAGTGGGACACAATCATGAAGTGGAACGACATTTATTGGATATTTCAAACTTTTTTAACAAATCAAAAACTGAAAAAATGGGCGTGCAAAATTATTCAGGACCTTTACTTTCAGTGCAGCAAACTCTCTCCAGAAGTTCAGTGAGGATCTCTGAATGATCCAATGTTGACCTAAATGACTAATGATGATAAATACAATCCACCTGTGTGTAATCAAGTCTCCGTATAAATGCACCTGCACTGTGATAGTCTCAGAGGTCCGTTAAAAGCGCAGAGAGCATCATGAAGAACAAGGAACACACCAGGCAGGTACGAGATACTGTTGTGAAGAAGTTTAAAGCCGGATTTAGATACAAAAATATTTCCCAAGCTTTAAACATCCCAAGGAGCACTGTGCAAGCGATAATATTTTAATGGAAAGAGTATCAGACCACTGCAAATCTACCAAGACCTGGCCGTCCCCCTAAACTTTCAGCTCATACAAGGAGAAGACTGATCAGAGATGCAGCCAAGAGGCCCATGATCACTCTGGATGAACTGCAGAGATCTGCAGCTGAGGTGGGAGACTCTGTCCATAGGACAACAAATCTGGCCTTTATGGAAGAGTGGCAAGAAGAAAGCCATTTCTTGAAGATATCCATAAAAAGTGTCGTTTAAAGTTTGCCACAAGCCACCTGGGAGACACACCAAACATGTGGAAGAAAGTGCTCTGGTCAGATGAAACCAAAATTGAACTTTTTGGCAACAATGCAAAATGTTATGTTTGGCGTAAAAGCAACACAGCTGAACACACCATCCCCACTGTCAAACATGGTGGTGGCAGCATCATGGTTTGGGCCTGCTTTTCTTCAGCAGGGACAGGGAAGATGGTTAAAATTGATGGGAAGATGGATGGAGCCAAATACAGGACCATTCTGGAAGAAAACCTGATGGAGTCTGCAAAAGACCTGAGACTGGGACGGAGATTTGCCTTCCAACAAGACAATGATCCAAAACATAAAGCAAAATCTACAATGGAATGGTTCAAAAATAAACATATCCAGGTGTTAGAATGGCCAAGTCAAAGTCCAGACCTGAATCCAATCGAGAATCTGTGGAAAGAACTGAAAACTGCTGTTCACAAATGCTCGCCATCCAACCTCACTGAGCTCGAGCTGTTTTGCAAGGAGGAATGGGAAAAAATGTCAGTCTCTCGATGTGCAAAACTGATAGAGACATACCCCAAGCGACTTACAGCTGTAATCGCAGCAAAAGGTGGCGCTACAAAGTATTAACTTAAGGGGGCTGAATAATTTTGCACGCCCAATTTTTCAGTTTTTGATTTGTTAACAAAGTTTGAAATATCCAATAAATGTCGTTCCACTTCATGATTGTGTCCCACTTGTTGTTGATTCTTCACAAAAAAATACAGTTTTATATCTTTATGTTTGAAGCCTGAAATGTGGCAAAAGGTCGCAAAGTTCAAGGGGGCCGAATACTTTCGCAAGGCACTGTAGTGGGCAGGCAGGTTATGTAGGAGGGGGCTTTGACATTTACTTTCTTTGCTTTGGTTCCGTCCAGCCCATTTTCCACATATTACCGTGTGACGGAATAAATTCCTTGTAAACGGTACCACTCTCTGCCTTTGTCATCCTTACTCGCACCTACAGTCCCATACCTCTTTCACTTCACAGGGAGTTGAGTTGTAGCAGGGTGTTGCGTTCCCCCTTAGAGGTGTGCGTAACAACATGTGTTTAGCAGATGTTATTGGGGGTGTAGCGAAATGCTTGTGTTTCTAGCTCCGACAGTGCAGTAATATCTAACAATTTCACAACATATACCAAATACACACAAATCTAAGTAAAGGAATGGAATTAAGAATTTATAATTATATGGATGAGCAGTGTCAGAGTGGCATAGACTAAGATGCAGTAGAATAGAATACAAATGAGATGAGTAATGCAAAATATGTAAACATTATTAAAGTGACTAGTGTTCCATTTATTGAAGTGGCCAGTGATTTCAAGTCTATGTATATAGGGCAGCAGCCTCTATTGTGCTAGTGATGGCTATTTAACAGTCTGATGGACTGTTTTTCAGTCTCTCTCCCAGCTTTGATGTACCTGTACAGACCTCACCTTCTTGCCGTACCAGGCGGTGATACAACCTGACAGGATGCTCTCAATTGTGCGTCTGTAAAAGTTTGTACAACTGTGTCCATAGAAGGTTAATGCAGACTCCGCCATGGACATCCTTCCTCACTATATTCTGTCTCTGTCATAGGTTTATTCATACTCAAGCAACACTTTTACTCAGTTTTTGCCTAAAATGACATACCCAAATCTAACTGCCTATAGCTCAGAACCTGAAGCAAGGATAGGTGTATTATTGATACAATTTAAAAGGAAACACTGAAGTTTGTAGAAATGTGAAATGAATGTTGAGATCTGGTAAAAGATATTACAAAGAAATAAAACATTACTTCAATCAGCAGTGCTAATACAGCAGAGTCAACAGTGACGGATTGGTTCGATTCGATTGCCTTACACCAGGGCTCTCCAATCTGTTCCTGGAGAGCTACACTTGGAAAATGGTGTTCAAATCAAACGCTATTTGCCACATGCGCCGAATCCAACAGGTGTAGGTAGACCTTACTGTGAAATGCTTACTTACAACAATGCAACAAACCAACAATGCATTTTTAAGAAAATGGTTAAATATTTTTTTAAATAAGCAAGAAAAAAATTAACAAAGTAATAAAATAAAGAGTATTTACAGGGGGTACCAGTACAAAGTCGACGTGCGGGGGTACAAGTTCGTTGAGTTAATTTGTACATTTAGGTAGGGGTAAAGTGACAATGCATAGATAATGCAAAGGGGTTCTTCGGCTGTCCCCATAGGAGAAACACTTTTGGTTCCATGTAGGACACTCTGTGGGGTTTCTACCTGGAACCAAAAGAGTTCTACATGGAACCATAACGGGTCCTCCTATGGGGACAGCCAAAGAACCCATTAGCTTCCAGATAGCACCTTTTTTTCTAAGAGTGTACCATCACTCCAACCCTAATTTAACACACCTGATTCTAATAATTAACTAGTTAAGAAACTGAACAGGTTAGTTACAACTGGGGTTGGAGCGAAAATGTACAGGAAGGTAGCTCTCCAGGAAGAGGGTTGGAGATCCCTGCCTTACACGTATATGAGAGTTAGTGAGACGATATGCTGACATAATTTAACTTCCCTCTTACCTCCATCTATAGTTAAATATGTAAGTACCATACCGGTAGGTTGAGATTAACTCATTGCCAGGGGAATTAACTTTTCTTAACACCATACTATCATCCAAGTGTCTAAAACAGCACAATTTAGTAGTATCATAATTTTAAGAATCCATCAGCAGCCCTTCATCAGCCATGGTGACAGTTATTACCATGGTGATGGTTATAATTAAGATTAGAGTCTCTGATTGAAAGTAATACTTTTTATACTTTAACCCAAAGACGTGTATGTTCAGGAACCAATCAGCAGTCGCTACACGACAGTAAAGACGTTCAGAGTCTGTTGAGTAACTCAATTAAATATAGACCTGAAACTGTGTCCCAGTTGGGATTAAACAAGCAGGAAACCATTCTCTCCACCCCACTGAGTGAGAGGTTCGCTTACTGTACTGAGCTTTCCATTACTGTCAAATACATACACATAAAGGATACGGCTGGGAATTGCAAGGGACCTCACGATGCGACATCACCATACCTAGGTGCCAGTACGATATGTATTGCATCTTTGAATATTTTGGCCATGTACTGTTATAATCTCAACCCGGCACAGCCAGAAGAGGACTGGCCACCCCTCAGAGCCTGGTTCCTCTCTAGGTTTCTCTTTAGGTTCCTGCCTTTCTAGGGAGTTTCTCCTAGCCACCGTGCTTCTGCATTGCTTGCTGTTTGGGGTTTTAGGCTGGGTTTCTGTATAGCACTTTGTGACATCGACTGATGTGAAAAGGGCCTTATAAATGCATTTGATTGATTGATTGATATTGCAATTCTCCTGATTCTTTGTATTGCGATTAGTAATTTTAGTTTTTTACAAGTCGGTACTTGGAGTCAAAGTATCGATATAATAGTGTCCAAATTAATATTGGGATATGTAACTTCATCAATTTTTACCCCATAACTAATAAAGGCCTGTTGATAGCAATGTCCAACTATATATCGACCCTAAGGGAATTAAATTCAGGGCTACAGATGAAATATAAATATAAAACAACACACAGCTAATGACATGCCCATATACACTCAGAGACATTGGCCCTTGAGTAGAACTGATTGTCCGGTTCCATTGGCTCAGTGGGCTAGTTACTCCATGGTTACTGCATAGTTACTGCATGGTTACTGCATAGTAATGGCAACATCGGGAATCCCACATGGGTCACATACAGTTCTGAATATATGTCAGTCAAAATGACTTTGGATAAAAGCATTCACTATGGTCCACATTCTAC
>NC_092151.1:19754138-19929138 GCF_045791955.1 Oncorhynchus clarkii lewisi | reverse complement strand
TGCGATGAAAGAAACATACAGGAACTCAAATCCTTCTGTTCACCTGATTTAGAATTCCTCACAATCAAATGTAGACCGCATTATCTACCAAGAGAATTCTCTTCGATCATAATCACAGCCGTATATATCCCCCCCCAAGCAGACACATCGATGGCTCTGAACGAACTTTATTTAACTCTCTGCAAACTGGAAACAATTTATCCGGAGGCTGCATTCATTGTAGCTGGGGATTTTAACAAGGCTAATCTGAAAACAAGACTCCCCAAATTTTATCAGCATATCGATTGCGCAACCAGGGGAGGAAAGACCTTGGACCATTGTTACTCTAACTTCCGCGACGCATATAAGGCCCTGCCCCGCCCCCCTTTCGGAAAAGCTGACCACGACTCCATTTTGTTGATCCCTGCCTACAGACAGAAACTAAAACAAGAGGCTCCCACGCTGAGGTCTGTCCAACGCTGGTCCGACCAAGCTGACTCCACACTCCAAGACTGCTTCCATCACGTGGACTGGGAGATGTTTCGTATTGCGTCAGATAACAACATTGACGAATACGCTGATTCGGTGTGCGAGTTCATTAGAACGTGCGTTGAAGATGTCGTTCCCATAGCAACGATTAAAACATTCCCTAACCAGAAACCGTGGATTGATGGCAGCATTCGTGTGAAACTGAAAGCGCGAACCACTGCTTTTAATCAGGGCAAGGTGTCTGGTAACATGACCGAATACAAACAGTGCAGCTATTCCCTCCGCAAGGCTATCAAACAAGCTAAGCGCCAGTACAGAGACAAAGTAGAATCTCAATTCAACGGCTCAGACACAAGAGGCATGTGGCAGGGTCTACAGTCAATCACGGACTACAGGAAGAAACCCAGCCCAGTCACGGACCAGGATGTCTTGCTCCCAGGCAGACTAAATAACTTTTTTGCCCGCTTTGAGGACAATACAGTGCCACTGACACGGCCTGCAACGAAAACATGCGGTCTCTCCTTCACTGCAGCCGAGGTGAGTAAGACATTTAAACGTGTTAACCCTCGCAAGGCTGCAGGCCCAGATGGCATCCCCAGCCGCGCCCTCAGAGCATGCGCAGACCAGCTGGCCGGTGTGTTTACGGACATATTCAATCAATCCCTATACCAGTCTGCTGTTCCCACATGCTTCAAGAGGGCCACCATTGTTCCTGTTCCCAAGAAAGCTAAGGTAACTGAGCTAAATGACTACCGCCCCGTAGCACTCACATCCGTCATCATGAAGTGCTTTGAGAGACTAGTCAAGGACCATATCACCTCCACCCTACCTGACACCCTAGACCCACTCCAATTTGCTTACCGCCCAAATAGGTCCACAGACGATGCAATCTCAACCACACTGCACACTGCCCTAACCCATCTGGACAAGAGGAATACCTATGTGAGAATGCTGTTCATCGACTACAGCTCGGCATTCAACACCATAGTACCCTCCAAGCTCGTCATCAAGCTCGAGACCCTGGGTCTCGACCCCGCCCTGTGCAACTGGGTACTGGACTTCCTGACGGGCCGCCCCCAGGTGGTGAGGGTAGGCAACAACATCTCCTCCCCGCTGATCCTCAACACTGGGGCCCCACAAGGTTGCGTTCTGAGCCCTCTCCTGTACTCCCTGTTCACCCACGACTGCGTGGCCACGCACGCCTCCAACTCAATCATCAAGTTTGCGGACGACACAACAGTGGTAGGCTTGATTACCAACAACGATGAGACGGCCTACAGGGAGGAGGTGAGGGCCCTCGGAGTGTGGTGTCAGGAAAACAACCTCACACTCAACGTCAACAAAACTAAGGAGACGATTGTGGACTTCAGGAAACAGCAGAGGGAACACCCCCCTATCCACATCGATGGAACAGTAGTGGAGAGGGTAGCAAGTTTTAAGTTCCTCGGCATACACATCACAGACAAACTGAATTGGTCCACTCACACAGACAGCATCGTGAAGAAGGCGCAGCAGCGCCTCTTCAACCTCAGGAGGCTGAAGAAATTCGGCTTGTCACCAAAAGCACTCACAAACTTCTACAGATGCACAATCGAGAGCATCCTGGCGGGCTGTATCACCGCCTGGTATGGCAACTGCACCGCCCTCAACCGTAAGGCTCTCCAGAGGGTAGTGAGGTCTGCACAACGCATCACCGGGGGCAAACTACCTGCCCTCCAGGACACCTACACCACCCGATGTCACAGGAAGGCCATAAAGATCATCAAGGACATCAACCACCCGAGCCACTGCCTGTTCACCCCGCTATCATCCAGAAGGCGAGGTCAGTACAGGTGCATCAAAGCTGGGACCGAGAGACTGAAAAACAGCTTCTATCTCAAGGCCATCAGACTGTTAAACAGCCACCACTAACACTGAGTGGCTGCTGCCAACACACTGACACTGACTCAACTCCAGCCACTTTAATAATGGGAATTGATGGGAAATGATGTAAATATATCACTAGCCACTTTAAACAATGCTACCTTATATAAATGTTACTTACCCTACATTATTCATCTCATACGCATACGTATATACTGTACTCTATATCATCGACGGTATCCTTATGTAATACATGTATCACTAGCCACTTTATACTATACTATGCCACTTTGTTTACATACTCATCTCATTTGTACATACTGTACCCGATACCATCTACTGTATCTTGCCTATGCTGCTCTGTACCATCACTCATTCATATATCCTTATGTACATATTCTTTATCCCCTTACACTGTGTACAAGACAGTAGTTTGGAATTGTTAGTTAGATTACTTGTTATTACTGCATTGTCAGAACTAGAAGCACAAGCATTTCGCTACACTCGCATTAACATCTGCTAACCATGTGTATGTGACAAATAAAATTTGATTTGATTTGATTTGATTTGATTTGATTTGAGACATATGTGGCAGGGTCTACAGACAATCACAGACTACAAAAACCAGCCACATCGTGGACACCAACGTCTTTCTTCCGGACAAGCTAAACACATTCTTCGCCCGCTTTGAGGATATCACAGTGGCACCGACACGGCCCGCTACCAAGGACTGTGGGCTCTCCTTTTCCCTGGCCGATGTGAGTAAGACATTTAAGCGTGTTAACCCACGCAAGGCTGCAGGCCAAGATGGCATCATTAGCCCTGTCCTCAGAACATGCACAGACCAGCTGGCTGGAGTTTTTATGGATATATTCAATCTCTCCCTATCCCAGTCTACTGACCACACATGCTTCAAGATGTCCACCATTGTTCCTGTACCCAAGAAAGCAAAGGTAACTGAACTAAATGACTATCGCCCCGTAGCACTCACTTCTGTCATCATGAAATGCTTTGAGAGATTAGTCAAGTATCATATCACCTCTACCTTACCTGACACCCTAGACCCACTTCAATTTGCTTACCGCCCCCAATAGATCAACAGATTATGCAATCGCCATCGCACTGCACACTGCCCTATCACATCTAGACAAGAGAAATACCTATGTAAGAATGCTGTTCATTGACTATAGCTCAGCATTCAACACCATAGTACCCTCCCACCCTGTGCAACTGGGTCCTGGACTTCAAATCAAATCAATACAAATGTTATTGGTTATATACAAGTGGTTAGCAGATGTTATTGTGGGTGTAGCGAAATGCTTGTGTTTCTAGCTCCAACAGTGCAGTAACATCTAACAAGTAATATCTAACAATTTCACAACAATACACACAAATCTAAGTAAAGGAATGGAATTAAGAATATATAAATATATGGATGAGTAATATGAGAGCGGCATAGACTAAGTAGTATATAATAGAATACAGTATATTCAAATGAGATGAGTAATGCAAAATATGTAAACATTATTAAAGTGACTAGTGTTCCATTTATTAAAGTGGCCAGTGATTCCAAGTTTATGTATATAGGCAGCGGCCTCTAATGTGCTAGTGATGGCTATTTAACAGTCTGATGGCTTTGAGATAGAAGCTGTTTTTCAGTCTCTCGGTCTCAGCTTTGATGCACATGTGCTAACCTCTCCTTCTGGATGATAGCAGGGTGGACAAACTGTGGCTCGGGTGGTTGTTGTCTACCCGAGCCACGGCCTGTTCTGTGTCATTGGGTGGTGTAGGTGTCCTGGGGGGCAGGTAGATTGCCCCCGGTGATGCGTTGTGCAGACGTACCACCCTCTGGAGAGCCCTGCAGTAGCGGACAGTGCAGTTGCCATACCAGGCGGCGATACATCCCAACAAGATGTTCTCAAGTGTACATCTGTAAAAGTTTGAGGGTTTTAGGTGCCAAGCCAAATTTCTTCAGCCTCATGAGGTTCAAGAGGCGCTGTTGTGCCTCCTTCACCGCACTGTCTGTGTGGGTGAACCGTTTCAGTTTGTCAGTGGGGTGTACGCCGAGGAACTTGAAGCTGAGGAACATCAACCCTGTAGGCTGATGAGACAGCCTACAGGGAGGAGCTGAAGGACCTGGGAGTGTGATGCCAGGAAAATAACCTCTCACTCTATGTCAACAAAACAAAGGAGCTGATCGTGGACTTCAGGAAACAGCAGAGGGAGCACCCCCTATCCACATCAACGGGACCTTAGTGGAGAAAGTGGAAAGCTTCAAGTTCCTCTGCGTATACATCACTGACAAACTGAAACACAGGAGGCTGAAGAAATTTGGCTTGGCACCTAAAACCCTCACAAACCTTTACAGATACACAATTGAGAGCATCCTTTTGGGCTGTATCAATGCCTGGTACGGGAACTGCACCTCCCACAACAGCAGGGCTCACCGGGGGCAATCTGCCTGCCCTCCAGGACACCAACACCACCCGATGTTAAGAGAAATCCAAAAAGATTATCAATGACAACAATCACCCGAGCCACTGCCTGTTCACCCCGCTATCATTCAGAATGTGCGGTCAGCAGGGGCATCAAAGCTGGGACCGAGAGACTGATAAACTGCTTCTATCTCAAGGCCTTCAGACTGTTAAATACTGTTAAATAGCCATCACTAGCACATTAGAGGCTGCTGCCCTATACACATAGACTTGGAATCACTGGCCACTTTAATAATGGAACACTAGTCACTTTAATAATGTGTACAAATTTTGCATTACTCATCTCAATTGTATATAGTGTATTCTATTCTATTCTACTGTATCTTAGTCTATGCCGCTCTGACATTGCTCGCCCAAATATTTATATATTGTTATATAATTCCATTTCTTTACTTTGGATTTGTGTGTATTGTTGTGAAACTGATAGATATTATTGCACTGTTAGAGCTAGAAACACAAGCATTTCACTACACCCACAATAACTTCTGCTAAACACGTGTATGTGACAAATTAAATTTGATTTGACCCCTGACAACAGTTCACTTTCATAGCAGCCACATACAGTACAAACAGCTTGATCATTTTTGTCACGCCTGCTCCCTCTCTTCCCCCCTTGCGCTCGAGGGTGCCAGGATCCCCAGCATTGTGCACTCCTGCCACCATCATTACGCACACCTGCCTTCCCCCGTCACGTGCATCAGCGATTATTGGACTCACCTGGACTCAATCACCTGTTTATTACCTCACCCATATATTTGTCAGTTCCCCAGGTCTGTTCCCCGCTGCTGCATTGATTGTTGTTTGTCTTTGTGTATCCGTGAGCTGATGCTGTTTCTGTCTTGCGCTTTGTCTGTTCCTAATTAAATGTCAACTCCCCGTACCTGCTTCTCGTCTCCGGCGTCGGTCCTTACAATTTTGCTTGTATAATTGCTTCATGCATGTATGTGCTCTCCTCCTCTCGCCTTTTCCCTTTGCTTGTGGACTTCAGTGTAAACGAAATATCATAACCTCTAACTGCTACACACAGCCTACATCGTTGTCACAATATTAGCTACGTAACATCATAGTCAACATAGCTACGAGAACAATTGTGTTAGTGTACAGTCAGCAAGTAGTTTAGCAGTTACACTGGCGGGCCACGGTGGTAATAAATTAATAAAACCAAAAGCTTACCTTGACTTGGAAGAGTTCCAGTGTTGTATAGCCGTAGCCAGCTTGCTAACATAGCATCCCTCTCTGTTTGAGCCGGGTGTTTGATTAGGCTAAACTAGCTAGCTTAATTCACTCTCTCTTGCTTCTCCTTCATTTTTAAATATATTTGTTTAAAACTATTCAACTATTGTCTTTCTCTGTCTTTGAGTCAACTACTCACCACGTTTTATGCACTGCGCTGCAAGCTAGCTGTAGCTTATGCTTTTAGTACTAGATTCATTTTCATTCTCTGATCCTTTGATCGGGTGGACAACATGTCAGTTCATGCTGCAAGAGCTCTGATAGGTTGGAGGACGTCCCCCAGAAGTTGTCATAATTACTGTGTAAGTCTATGGAACGGGGTGAGAACCATGAGCCTCCTAAGTCAATGTATCCAGAGGAGGATGGAAAATAGCTGTCCTCCAGCTACACCATGGTGCTACCCTACAGAGTGCTGTTGAGGTTACTGTAGACCTTCATTGCAAAACAGTGTATTTTAATAAATTATTTGGTGAGGTAAATATATTTTGCATAGTTTTATTTGAAAAGGATAGATTTTTTTCATGTTTCACTGTTTTTACTTGTATGGAATTCCCCGAGGAGGATGGTCCTCCCCTTCCTCCTCTGAGGAGTCTCCACTAAAGCTACAGCAGAGAACCCGTTAATTAAAAAACAAACATGTTTTACCATTATTTTAACAAGGCAAGTCAGTTTCAAACAAATTCTTACTTAAAATGACGGCCTATTAAATAACCATGCAGGTCTGAACCACACAGCCACGGACGGATCATAGGAGCATGTATATGATTTCCTTCACTGGCTTGTATGCAATTGAGAGTCAAAACATGGAAACACACCAATACAAAATCTATTTCCTGTCAAACACAATATCCAAAATGGCTGTCCAGTAGCTACTGTGAGTGTTGTTGATTGATATGGCTGGGTGTTTAGTGAAACAGAGAAGGCTCTAAATGTCAGCGTTATGATGAATTATGAGCTCTGGCTGCATTAACACACGCCTGCTGTTTGGTAATGTGTTTACAACAACAGAGGAGGTCTGGGGAAAACAAGGCCAATGTTTTCATAGGAATCACATTTAGGGGAAAAGATAAGGAAAGAGAAAATATGATTGGGAAAGACGATGGGTGCAGGTTTATCAGGGAAGTAGAAGGCTGAGGGGTATGTTTGTGGTGTATCCACAATATCTATGATGACCAGAACTGGATGACCATCAACTCCTGTGACATCATATCCTGTATACGCGGCTACTCCTTCCATCTCTATAATCTGCACTCTGATCCCTTGCAATAATCATCATCTTCATAATTATCATCATCACCACAATCATCAACTTCATTATCACCATCACCATCATCAGCATTATCATCATCATCAACATCACCATCATCTTCATTATATTTACAACAGCTAATTTACAAACAGTCCACAATCTCCATCTCCATGGGAGATCGATGGGAGCCCTGGAGCTAATGGATGACTGGAGTACCTGCACTCACTCATTACTGAGAGGGAGAGGTAGAGGGAGAGAGAGAGATGGAGAGAGCGAAGGCAGAGATAGAGAGAGAAAGAGGGAGATGAGGAGAGAGAGATTAGGAAGTAGAGAAAAGAGAGAGAACGAGAGAGAGAGAGAGAGAGAGAGAGAGAGAGAGAGAGAGAGAGAGGGGGAAATAGAAAGAGGAGAGAGGAGGAGAAGGCTTGGCTTTCACACCTGTTGTGAAGTTGATTAGAAACATATAATTAGGCTTATGATGCACCGTGAAACAATAGTCAATAATGATTGAATTAGGTCTCACTATGGATTGTGAAACATGGATTTTGTGTGTGTGTGTGTGTGTCCGTGCGTGCGTGCATGTGCATGTGCGTGTGTGTGTGTGTGTGTGTGTGTGTGTGTGTGTGTGTGTGTGTGTGTGTGTGTGTAGTGTTAGTCAGCGACATGTGCCCTGGTCCTGTGTGGGAGACAGTTAGTTGACAGTGGGGCAGACAGCTCTCCCATAGTCCCCTGATTAAACACCAGCGCTGTCATCCCCCTTTCCCTCCCTCCCTCCCTCCCTCCCTCCCTCCCTCCCTCCCTCCCTCCCTCCCTCTCTCTCTCTCTCTCTCCAAATGGTTTGCATAGTCAACTTACACACACACTTACCTCACCAGGTGTATCATCAGAGATCTTTCCATAGCCCCTATGTCCAGAACAAATTCAAGGAAATGTACAGTACTATACAGAGCCATGATTGGATGGAACTCCCTTCCATCTCATACAGTGCAAGTGAACAGCAAACCTAGTTTCAAAAAACATATAAAGCAACACACTACATGTTAATGTTTTAAATGTATAGTAAATTTTATTTTGTCTGTAATACTTTTTCGTTATATGTCAGACCCCATTAAGACTAGCTGTCGCCATTGGCGTCTGCTAATGGGGAACCAAATAAAATAAATAAATAAAACTATCCATCCCCTCATCCCTCCCAATGTTTGTGTTGCTTCACAGTCCCCGCTGTTCCATAAGGTGTTTTTTAATCGTTTTTTTTTTAATCAAATTTGACTAAATCTCAGTTTCTTGATGTGGAATAGAGTTCCATGTAGTCATGGCTCTATGTAATACTGTGCACATCCCATTGTCTGTTCTGGACTTAGGGACTGTGAAGAGACCTCTTGTGGCATGTCTTGTGGGGTATGCATGGGTGTCCGAGCTGTGTGCCAGTAGTTCAGACATATAGCTCGGTGTATTCAACATCTCATAAATAAAAGTAGTGATGAAGTCAATCTCTCCTCCACTTTCAGCCAGGAGAGATTGACATGCATATTATTAATATTAGCTCTCTGTGTACATCCAAGAGCCAGACGTGCTGCCCTGTTCTGAACCAATTGGAATTTTCCTAAGTCCTTTTTTGTGGCACCTGACCACACAACTGAACAGTAGTCAAGGTGCGACAAAACTAGGGCCTGTAGGACCTGCCTTGTTGATAGTGTTGTTAAGAAAGCAGAGCATCGCTTTATTATGGACAGACTTCTCCCCATCTTAGCTACTACTGCATCAACATGTTTGACCATGGCAGTTTACAATCTAGGGATACTCCAAGCAGTTTAGTCATCTCAACTTGCTCAATTTCCACATTATTTATTACATGTTTTAGTTGAGGTTAAGGATTTAGTGAGTGTTTTGTTCCAAATACAATGCTTTTAGTTTTAGAAATATTTAGGGCTAACTTATTCCTTGCCACCCACTTTGAAACTAACTGCAGCTCTTGGTTGTGTGTTGCAGGCATTTCAGTCACTGTAGTAGCTGACGTGTATAGTGTTGAGTCATCTGCATACATAGACATTCAAGCTTTTTTCAATGGCATGTCATAAGTAAAAATGGAAAAAAGAAAGGGGCCTAAACAGCTCCCCTGGGGAATTACTTATTCTAACAGGATTATTTTTGAGAGGCTTCCATTAAAGAACCCCCTCTGTGTTCTGTTAGACAAGTAACTATTTATGCACATTATAGCAGGGGGTGTAAAGCCATAACACATACGTTTATCCAGGAGTAGACTATGATCAATAATGTCAAAAGCTGCACTGATGTCTAACAAGACAGCCCCCACAATCATTATCATCCATTTCTCTCAACCAATCATCAGTCATTTGTGTAAGTGCTTGTTGAGTGTCCTTCCCTATAAGCATGCTGAAATGCTTTTGTCAATTTGTTTACTGTAAAATAGCATTGTATCTGGTCAAACACGATTTTTTCCAGAAGTTTACTAAGGGTTGGTTACAGGCTGATTGGTCGGCTATTTGAGCCAGTAAAGGGGGCTTTACTATTCTTGGGTAGCGGAATTACTTTAGCTTCCCTCCAGGCCTGAGGGCACATGCTCTCTAGTAGGCTTAAATTTAAGATAGGAGTGTCAATTTCATCTGCTATTATCCTCAGTATTTTTCCATCCAGATTGTCAGACCCCAGTGGCTTGTCATTGTTGATAGACAACAATAATTTTTCACCTCTTCCACACTGACTTTACATAATTCAAAAGTACAATTCTTGTCTTTCATGATTTGGTCTGATATACTTGGATGTGTAGTGTCAGCGTTTGTTGCTGGCATGTCATCCCTAAGTTTGTTTATCTTGCCTATTAAAAAGTAATCAATAAATCTTCTTCAGGATCGGTGTCCCGTCTGCGGGATGGTTGTGCTAATGTAGGCTAATGCCTTGGATTGATGAGGAATTGAAAAATTGTATGGTGGAGAGGGATGAGGCAAAAGGTATGGCAATTAAGTCTGACAGCCCAACTGATTGGTAAACGTACTGCAAATTAAGAAATCATGTGACTAAACTAAATAAAAATAAACTACACTATGAAACAAAGATAAATGATATAAAGAATGATAGAAAAAGCTTTGGGGCACCTTAAATTACATTTTGGGGGAAAAGCCAACTCCTTCATTCATTGAATGAGATGGCTCATTCATCACAACGACCACTTATATTGCAAACTACTTTTAATCAGGAGAGAGAGAGAGAGGGAGAGAGGGAGAGAGAGGGAGATAGAGAGAGAGAGAGAGAGAGAGAGAGAGAGAGGAGAGAGAGAGAGAGAGAGAGAGAGAGAGAGAGAGAGAGTGAGATTGAAGCTGTGAGACAGAGAAAACCATCTGAGATGTGGTGTGACGTTAACACCTACAGTGGGCACTAGGCAACCAGAATTCTCACGTTTCCTATTACAACATCCCAAATCATCAGTGTAGTCTCCCTTGACCTGACACTTTCTGTGTGTGTGTGTTTGTTTGTGTGTGTGTTCTATCCTCTCTATGCGCCCCAGTGACTGTACAATCTTTCATTCACTTCTCTTAGCTCTTATTTGGGAAGCGCCTCACACCAACAGTGAGGCGCACACCACACATTTAACCTCATACCTGATCCACATAGGCTACTTACAGTGCCTTGCGAAAGTATTCGGCCCCCTTGAACTTTGCGACCTTTTACCACATGATTACACACAGGTGGATTGTATTTATCATCATTAGTCATTTAGGTCAACATTGGATCATTCAGAGATCCTCACTGAACTTCTGGAGAGAGTTTGCTGCACTGAAAGTAAAGGGGCTGAATAATTTTGCACGCCCAATTTTTCAGTTTTTGATTTGTTAAAAAAGTTTGAAATATCCAATAAATGTCGTTCCACTTCATGATTGTGTCCCACTTGTTGTTGATTCTTCACAAAAAAATACAGTTTTATATCTTTATGTTTGAAGCCTGAAATGTGGCAAAAGGTTGCAAAGTTCAAGGGGGCCGAATACTTTCGCAAGGCACTGTACATGTCTACTTACATAACCGACACAGTCTGTAAGCAAGGATAAAGAAACAGAGGGAACCTGATATGTCTGTCTGTACTGTAAGTCCTTTTCCCACTCCTAAATTGTAGTCTATACAGTGGTACCGTACAAATCAAATTCAGAGAATAAGTATTATTGTTAGTGTGCTGTATCTGAGGCTGTAGCAGAAGGATTTGGGTGCTGATGAGTTCCAATTTTAAGCACAGGATTCAGACACTCCCAGTTCAAACTAACTGGCTCCATACACACACTCTATAACTGACACAAGGCCCCATCACACTGTTAGAGACCTGAAGACTCGCTTTAGCTCCCTGAGAAGAATACCATTGTATTGTGGTTGGGAAATTGTACTGCACTTATCCAAAGTCCAATAATCAGATTTTTGGAAAGAAAGGGATAAATATAAGACACTAAACCCTGTATGAGATTAGCAATTTGATACTAATTCCCCCAGACAGACAGAACGTATTTGGAGACATAGTGTAATTGACACTATTAAGTGTGTGTGTGTCCTAACATGTGACAGTACTTAGAGCCTGAGAGATATGAGATAATAGCTAGGCCCAAATCATTACACACACACACACACGCATGTGCACATGCACACACACACACGCACTTCTGATACAGAGGAACGTGTATGTGTGTGTATATGTGTGTGTTTGTCAGAGAGAGAGGAGGAGTTTCTGCAACTTTATTTATCATTCTTTCTACCCATTTATTTGACCTCACCTGTCCTCAGATAAGAGAGAGAGAGAGAGAGAGAAGAGAGAGCGAGAGCTAAATAAATAAAGAATGAATAAAACCGATAGAGAGAAATAAACTAAATAAAAAAAGAAGGATATGGGGCACTGAGGAATGCAGATATGATGACATGAATTCAAGCCAACTACAGTGCCTTCAGAAAGTATTCACACCCCTTGCCTTTTCCACGTTGTTGTGTTCCAGCCTGAATTTAAAATGGATTATTTTAGATGTTTTGTCACTGGCCTACACACATTACCCCATAACGTCAAAGTGGAAATATTATTTACGATGATTTTTTAAAACAAATTAATAAAAAATTAAAAGCTGAAAAGTCTTCAGTCAATACGTATTCAAGCACTTTGTTATGGTGTCACGGTTGTTGTAATGGACGGAGAGTTCCACATCTTTATTACGGTGAAACTTCAAACAAAAAACAATAAACCAACAACGAAAATGTGACATCAGTGGTGCAACAAGCACAAACACAATATTCCACAAAGCAGGTGGGAGAAAGGGCTTCCTAAATGTGATCCCCAATTAGAGGCAACGATTACCAGCTGCCTCTAATTGGGAACCATACAACTCAGCCATATAGAAAATCAATGACTAGAACACCCCCCCCCCCCTAGTCACGCTCTGACTTAAACACCATAGAGAACCGAGGGCTCTCTATGGTCAGGGCGTGACATATGGCAAACATAGATAAGTTCAGGAGTAAAGTGATTAAGAAATCACATGCTAAGTTGCATGGGATCATTCTGTGTGCAATAATAGTGTTTAACATGATTTTTGAATGACTACCTCATCTCTGTACCCCACACAGACAATAATCTGTAAGGTCTCTCAGTCGACCAGTGAATTTCAAACACAGACTCAACCACAAAGACCACAAAGGTTTTCCAATGCCTCGCAAAGAAGGGCACCTATTGGTAGATGGGTCAAAATAAAAAAAGCAGACACTGAATATTTCTTTGAGCATGGTGAAGTTATTACTTAAATTTTGGATGGTGTATAAATACACCCAGTCACTACAAAGATACAGGCCTCCTTCTTAGTTGCCGGAGAGGAAGAAAACCACTCAGGGTTTTCACCATGAGGCCAATGTTGACTTTAAAACAGTTACAGATTTGAATGGCTGTGATAGCTCAACAACATAACATTTTGCAAAGCAATTCACTTTTTGTCCTAAATCCAATACAACACATTACTGAGTACCACTCTCCATATTTTCAAGCATATTGGTGGCTACATCATGTTATGCATATTCTTGTAATCAATAAGGACCGGGGAGTTTTTCAGGATAAAAAAGAAACGGAATAAAACTAAGCACAGGCAAAATCCCAGAGGAAAACCTGGTTCAGTCTGCTTTCCACCAGACACTGGGAGATGAATTCTGCTTTCAGCAGGACAATAACCTAAAACACAAGGGCAAACCTACGTTCAAGTTGCTTACCAAGAAGACAGTGAATGTATCTGAGTAGCCAAGTTACAGTGTTAACTTAAACTTACCCCACTATCACTTTTTCATTATGGGGTATTGTGTGTAGATGGGTGAGAAAAAATATATATTTTCAATTCGGGCTGTAACACAACAAAATGTGGAATAAGTGAAAGGGTATAAATACTTTCTGGAGACACTGTATAACATGCCTGACAGTCAACCCACCTAGGGGGACATATCGTCAGCCAAAAAAAGCTGATCGTAAACAGCCACTGACTCAGCTCCATTAGAAAAGTTAATGTGTATGTAAGGAAGCCAAGACGCTAATTCCTGAACATGGCAACACAGTGAAACATTGACATTTAGTGGAGGACAAATTTATTACACATTCATTACAGAGGTCTTGATTGGGTGACTCTGAGGGTTGTAAAAGTATAGGCCAGCAGCAGCAGCACATAATGAGCTGTCATCTGAAGGTTATGGGATTTCTCTCCACAAAGCCAGAAAGAAGTGTGTGTGCTTCACATCTCTACCAGTGAGCATTCAGCTACAGTAACGCTGCTGCTAAACAGAGGGGGGGAAAGTATCAAGGTCAGAAGAACTCCACAGAAGCAGATTGATGATCCTAAATCAGTCAATAGTCTGAAAATGCATTTTGTGGTGGTGGTGACATCATCACCATCTCCATCCATTACGTGAGGAGCTGTCAAGGAATTGAGGTGTGGTGGGAGTGAGTTAGTGACAGAATGTTTCTCTGTCAAGTCTGCTATCAGACATCAATGGGATGACATCAGATAAGACAGAGTGAGGTGCTCTGCTATAAAGTTCTAGAGCTGCCTTTTCAGTTGTGCCTCAGGGGGGCATCAGTCACACAGGTTTGTAAAGGTACATCTGTCTGTGTAGCTCTTTTTGTTGAGCAATTTTCTTCAGATATCAGACAGAGGAACTGAGGCATATGCCAATAAAACATATACTGATTGGTTCAGTGACAAAGGAGGAATTGATCAGAATATCCACTGCATGGTGAACATGTCTCCAGTGGAGTGGATATTCTCTTAGACAGAGCCAGTCCCATGAGGAACCAGAGAACTACTCACTCACACACACAGACAGACAGAGAGAGACTGGCAGAGCATTAGAGAGGGATATGTCCCTAAGAGAGTGATATTTCAAATGTAATGTGCACATTTTTTGAGAAAAGTCATACTAAATTTGAGAATTGGAAAAAATAAATACAAATAAATCAAATATTGAGAGAAAGAAAGAGATTAAGACAGAGAGCAAGAGAGTGAGGGAGAGACAGACAGACAGACAAAGAGAGAGAGCGAGAGAGAGAGAGAGAGAGAGAGAGAGAGAGAGAGAGAGAGAGAGAGAGAGGGAGAGACAAAAGTCAGCTCAATGTAATTAAATAATCCATAGAATCTAACCACATCTGGGAAAATTGGAATACTCTAAACAAACAACAACACGAAGAGTTATCTATCCAAAATGGAGATGTATGGATAAATCACATATCCAATCTTTTTGGATCTATAACAAAGCACAAACAACAAACACATATACAAATCTTCGAATCAACTATTAAAGACTACCAGAACCCAATAGATTTTCCAATTCCATTGAATGAACTGCAATACAAAATACAAACCCTCCAACCCAAAAAAGCCTGTGGGGTTGATGGTATCCTAAATTAAATGATAAAATATACTCAGCTCTGACATAATCCCCAATATTTGGAAGCAAGGACTGATCACCCCAATCCACAAAAGTGAAGACAAATTTGACCCCAATAACTACCGTGGGATATGCGTCAACAGCAACCTTGGGAAAATCTGCTGCATTATCATTAACAGCAGGCTCGTACATTTCCTCAGCGAAAACAATGTACTGAGCAAATGTCAAATTGGCATTTTAACAAATTACCGTACGACAGACCACATTTTCACCTAGCACACCCTAGTTGACAAACAAACAAACCAAAACAAAGGCTTCTCATGCTTTGTCAAAAAAGCTTTTGACTCAATTTGGCACGATGGTCTGCTATACAAATTGATGGAAAGTAATGTTGTGGGAAAAACATACATAAAATCATAAAAAACATACATAAAACATTATAAAATCCATGTACACAAACAGGTTAAAATTGGGTTAAAATTGGAGACACAGGGCCGGGGGGTGAGATAAGGATGCAGCTTAAGCCCCACCCTCTTCAACATATATATCAACGAATTGGCGAGGGCACTTGAACAGTCTGCAGCACCCGGCCTCACCCTACTAGAATCTGAAGTCAAATGTCTACTGTTTGCTGATGATCTGATGCTTCTGTCCCCAACCAAGAAGGGCTTATAGCAGCACCTAGATCTTCTGCACAGAATCTGTCAGACCTGGGCCCTGACAGTAAATCTCAGTAAGACAAAAAAAATGGTGTTTCAAAAAGAGTCAGGTTCCCAGGACCACGAATACAAATTCCATTTAGACATCGTTAACCTAGAGCACACAAAAAAACTATACATACCTCGGCCTAAACATCAGCGCCACAGGTAGCTTCCACAAAGTTGTGAACGATCTGAGAGACAAGGCAAGAAGGGCCTTCTACGCCATCAAAAGGAACAGAAAATTCGACATACCAATTAGAATCTGGCTAAAAATCTCACCAACCAAGAATTCACAAAATGGGACGAACACCAAATTGAGATTCTGCATGCAGAATTTTGCGAAAATATCCTCTGTGTACAATATAAAACACCAAATAATTATCCAGAAAATAGCTATTAAACTTCTTAGGGCTGCAATCCCGTTGACGGGATCGATATGACAACAGCCAGAAATCAGAAATCAACAGAAATCTCATAATTAAAATTCCTCAAACATACATGTAATTCATACCATTTTAAAGGTAATCTTGTTGTTAATCCCACCACAGTGTCTGATTTCAAATAGGATTTTCCAGGGAAAGCACCACAAACGTTTATGTTAGGTGACCACCTACTCACAGAAAAACCCAGCCATTTTTCCAGCCAAAGAGAGGAGTCACAAAAAGCATAAATATAGATCAAATTAATCACTAACCTTTGATGATCTTCATCAGATGACATTCATAGGACTTCATGTTACACAATACATGTAGGTTTTGCTCGATAAAGTGCATATTTATATTTAAAAAATTTCAGTATTCATTGGCGCGTTACGTTCACTAGTTCCAAAAACATCCGGTGATATTGCAGAGAACCACATCATTTTACAGAAATACTCGTTATAAATGTCGATGAAAATACAATTCTTAGACATGGAAATATAGATATACCTCTCCTTAACCTCTTAGAGCTCTAGGGGCGCTATTTCATTTTTGGATAAAAAAACGTTCCCGTTTTAAGCGCGATATTTTGTCACGAAAAGATGCTCGACTATGCATATTCTTGACAGTTTTGGAAAGAAAACACTCTGAAGTTTCAGAATCTGCAAAGATTTTGTCTGTAAGTGCCCCAGAACTCATTCTACAGGCGAAACCAAGATGATGCATCACCCAGGAATTAGCAGAATTTCTGAAGCTCTGTTTTCCATTCTCTCCTTATATGGCTGTGATTGCGCAAGGAATGAGCCTACACTTTCTGTCGTTCGCCCAAGGTCTTAGCAGCATTGTGACGTATTTGTAGGCATATCATTGGAAGATTGGCCATAAGAGACTACATTTTCCAGAGGTCCGCCCGGTGTCCTTTGTCTAAATTTGTGCGTAATCTTCAGGTGCGGTCATTTTCTCCTGGGATTCAGCAGAGAAAGCATGTGTCCAAGAACGATGTATCAATGAAGAGATATGTGAAAAACACCTTGAGGCTTGATTCTAAAAAACGTTTGCCATGTTTTCAGTCGATATTATGGAGTTAATTTGGAAAAAAGTTTGCGTTTTGAGGACTGAATTTATGGATTTTTTTTGGTAGCCAAATGTGATGTATAAAACGGAGCTATTTCTAATACACAAGGAATCTTTTTGGAAAAACTGAGCATCTGCTATCTAACTGAGAGTATCCTCATTGAAAACATCAGAAGTTCTTCAAAGGTAAATGATTTTATTTGAAGGCTTTTATGTTTTTGTTAATGTTGCGTGCTGGATGCTAACGCTAATGCTAACGCTAAATGCTAACGCGAAATGCTAACTCTAGCTAGCTACTTTTACACAAATGATTGTTTTCCTATGGTTGAGAAGCATATTTTGAAAATCTGAGATGACAGTGTTGTTTACAAAAGGCTAAGCTTGAGAGATGGCATATTTATTTCATTTCATTTGCGATTTTCATAAATAGTTAACGTTGTGTTATGCTAATGAGCTTGCTGATAGATTTACACAATCCTGGATACAGGGGTTTTTTCATAGCTAAACGTGACGCAGAAAACGGAGCGATTTGTCCTAAACAAATAATCTTTCAGGAAAAACTGAACATTTGCTATCTGAGAGTCTCCTCATTGAAAACATCTGAAGTTCTTCAAAGGTAAATGATTTTTTTGAATGCTTTTCTGTTTTTTTGTGTAAATGTTGCCAGCTGAATGCTAATGCTAAATGCTACGTTAGCCATCAATACTGTTACACAAATGCTTGTTTTGCAATGGTTGAGAAGCATATTTTGAAAATCTGAGATGACAGTGTTGTTAACAAAAGGCTAAGCTTGAGAGATGGCATATTTATTTCATTTCATTTGCGATTTTCATGAATAGTTAACGTTGCGTTATGGTAATGAGCTTGAGTCTGTATTCACGAACCCGGATCCGGGATGGGGAGATCAGAAAGGTTAATGCAACCGCTGTGTCAGATTTCAAAAAAACTTTACGGAAAAAGCAAACCATGCAAAAATCTGAGACGCACTCAGAAAAAAGAAAATATATCCGCCATGTTGGAGTCAACAGAAATCAGAAATAACATTATAAATATTCCCTTACCTTTGATGATCTTCATCAGAATGCACTCCTAGGAATTACAGTTCCACAATAAATGCTTGATTTGTTCGATAATGTCCATTATTTATGTCCAAGTAGCTACTTTTGTTAGCGTGTTTAGTACACATATCCAAACGCTCGTGCAGGTCCAGCCGAACGTCGGACGAAAACTTCAAAAAATTATATTACAGGTCGAAGAAACTTGTCAAACTAAGTATAGAATCAATCTTGAGGATGTTGTTATCAGAAATTTTCAATAACGTGCCAACCGGAGAATTCCATTGTCTGTAGAAATACAATGGAACGCAGGTCGCTATCATGTGAAATGCGCTTGACCAGAACCTGGCTCTCTGCCAGACCACTGACTCAAATAGCTCCCATCCGGCTCCACAACATAGTAGATGCCTCATTCAAGTTTCTGAAGACGGTTGACATCTAGTGGAAGCCCTAGGAAGTGCAACTTGATCCATATCCCACTGTGTATTCAATAGGGGCTGGGTTGAAAATCGACCAACCTCAGATTTCCCACTTCCTGTTTGGATTTCTTCTCATGTTTTTGCCTGCCATATGAGTTCTGTTTTACTCACAGACATCATTCAAACAGTTTTAGAAACATCAGAGGGATTTCTATTCAAGACTACTAATAATATGCATATATTAGCAACTGGGACTTAGGCGCAGGCCGTTTACTCTGGGCACCTTTCATCCAAGCTACTCAATACTGCCCCTGCAGCCATAAGAAGTTAAATTCTACAACTGCATAAAAGGAAGCAATTCCAAAACCTTTCATAACAAAGCCATCACCTACAGAGAAATAAACCTGGAGAAGAGCCCCCTAAGCAAGCTGGTCCTGGGGCTCTTGTCACAAACACAAACAGACCCCACAGAGCCCCAGGACAGCAACACAATTAGACTATGACTATGTACAGACTAGCCTTGCTATTGAGAAAGCTGAGCTGCACTTCCTAACCTCCTGCCAAATGTATGACACATATTTCTCTCATATTCCACAGACCCACAAAGAATTCTAAAACAAATCCAATTTTGATAAACTCCCATATCTATTGGGTGAAAAACCATAGTGTGCAACCACAGCAGCAAGATTTGTGACCTGTTACCATAATAAAAGGGCAACCAGTGAAGAACAAATACCATTTTAAATACAACCTATATTTATGTTTATTTATTTTCCCTTTTGTACTTTAACTATTTGCACATCATTACAACACTGTTTATAGACATACTATGTGTTGTGAAATCGTACTGAAGGTAGTTAAGGAGTCAAGCACAGGAGAGCAAAGATGTCAACGTAGCGTCTTTAATAGGCAAGTCCCAAAACGGTACAGGTACAATTTCCATAAACGGCACAGACATGGGAATACACAGTTACTCACTGAAGGAGAAAAACAACGCTCCTTACTATACTTAAAACACGGTACACGTGAATAAACTGAGGACAAACAAACCTCAACGAGCAACATGAAAATAATCCCGCACAAACCTAAGCCGGGAAACAGGGGTAAATATACACACAGAAATTAAAGCAAATGAAAACCAGGTGTGAATGAACCAACGACAAAACAAACGGAAAAGGAAAAATGGATCGGTGATGGCTAGTAGACCGGTGACGCCGACCGCCGAGCACCCCTAGAACAAGGAGAGGAACCACCTTCGGTGGAAGTCGTGACACTATGACATTTGAAATGTCTTTATTCTTTTGGAACTTTTGTAAGTGTAATGTTAACTGTAAATGTTTAATTTCCCTTTTGTTTATTGTCAATTTCACTTATGTTTCCCAAGCCAATAAAGCCCTTCAATTGAAAAAGCTATTGAGAGAGAGTGAGAGAGACAAAAGGCAGGAAGAGTGAAGATGTGAAGACTTCATAATAATGAAAGTCTTCTGTGTTGTGGGTGTTAGTCTCAGGTGTGTAGTCAGCTTAAGAGCAGACATTGAGTCCCCAGGTTCACATAATTAGAGTGCTGGAAGAAGACTACAAAGCTCATAAACAAACCCACACCTGGCGTAGGCACTAGGCAGACTATGTTCTCAAGTATGACCCTGTTCCAGCTACGTGTGTGTGTATGTGTGTGTGTGTGTGTGTGTGTGTGTGTGTGTGTGTGTGTGTGTGTGTGTGTGTGTGTGTGTGTGTGTGTGTGTGTGTGTGTGTGTGTGTGTGTGTGTGTGTGTGTGTGTGTGTGTGTGTGTGTGTGTGTGTGTGTGTGTGTGTGTGTGTGTGTGTGTGTGTGTGTGTGTGTGTGTGTGTGAGAGAGAGAGAGAGAGTCAGATGTTCTGGACAGTGTGCTGGTAGGATTCAGTAAGATTTACTAAAATAACAAACTGTTTCTCAAACTAGACACTCTAATGTACTTGTCTTCTTGCTCTTTCAATTCTGGTTAGAGACAGTTTGCGCTGTTCTGTGAAGGTGAGTAGTATACAGGGTTGTACGAGATCTTCAGTTTCTTGGCAATTTCTCACATGGAATAGCCTTCACTTCTCAGAACAAGAATAGACTGATGAGTTTCAGAAGAAAGTTCTTTGTTTCTGGCCATTTTGAGCCTGTAATCGAACCCACATTGCTGACACTCCAGATACTCAACTAGTCTAAAGAAGGCCTGTTTTATTGCTTCTTTAATCAGGACAACAGTTTTCAGCTGTGCTAAAATAATTGCAAAATGATTTTCTAAGGATCAATTAGCCTTTTAAAATGATAAACTTGGATTAGCTAACACAATGTGCCATTGGAACACAGGAGTGATGGTTGCTGGTAATAGGCCTCTGCCGTTTCCAGCTACATTAGTCATTTACAACATTAACAATGTCTACACTGTATTTTTGATCAATTTGTTGTTATTTTAATAGACAAAAACAATGACATTTCTAACCAAACTTTCGAACGGTAGTGTACATTTGACATTTTATTCATTTAGCAGACACTCCTATTCAGAGTGACAGGAACAGGAAGTTTAAGACATTGATGAGGAAGCGGGAATGCACTGCAGACAGACCACATATATGTTGTCAGCATTCAGAAGAGGAATGACAGTTTCAGTGGCCACATCACTCCCACCTCTGTGTTTGTTTCTATAGAGAACACTATTGACTACTGCTGAAACTCAACACAAGCCTACACCATTAACATGCATAGACCATTTACAACTAGTGAAACTACTGGTGGAGACTCACAGACACACACACACACACACACACACACACACACACACTGATCTCTGTTAATGGAAATAAACATAAGAGGGTAAATCCATTTTAATTCAATACCTTTTTGACAGCATCCCTTTTGATTTGAACAAAACCTTTCTTACTTATTTGCCCGTTGTAGAAGTGCTCAGATATATACTTTCTGGATCTGAATGACAAAACATTCAAGAGATAAAGGTGCTCAAAGTTGACCTATATTCCATTCCCCACCACACCATGAGACATCATGTCTTCATCAATGGAAAAGATCAACATTTGAGATTAATATAATTTAAAGGTTTACAAACAGGGTTGTCAGACTGTTTTATCATTTCTGTTTTTATATACAGTATTAGCAGATTCGAGAAGTATTCGGACCACTTACCTTTCTCCACATTTTGCTACTTTAGAGCCTTATTTTAAAATGGATAACATTTTAAATGTTCCTCATCAATCTACTCATAATACCTCATAATGACAACGCGAAAACAGGTTTTTATAAATGTTCGCAAGTGTATTAAAAAGGAAAAACAGAAATACCTTATCTACATAAGTATTCAAACCCTTTGCTATGAGACTCGAAATTGAGCTCAGGTGCATCCTGTTTCCATTGATCATCCTTGAGATGTTTCTACAACTTTATTGGAGTCCACCTGTGGTAAATTCAATTGATTGGACTTGATTTGGGAAGAGACACACCTGTCTATATAAGGTCCCACAGTTGTAGAAAAACCAAGCCATGAGGTCGAAGGAATTTTTCTTAGAGCTCCGAGACAGGATTGTGTTGAGGAACAGATCTAGGGAAGGGTAACAAAAATGTCTACAGCATTGAAGTTCCCCGAGAACACATTGGCCTCCATTCTTAAATGTAAGAAGTTTGGAACCACCAAGACTCTCCCTAAAGCTGGCCGCCCGGCCAAACTGAGCAATCAGGGGAGAAGGGCCTTGGTCAGGGAGGTGACCAAGAACCCGATGATCACTATGACAGAGCTCCAGAGTTCCTCTGTAGAGATGGAAGAAACTTCCAGAAGGACAACCATCTCAGCAGCACTCCACCAATCAGGCCTTTATGGTCGAGTGGCCAGACAGAAACCATTCCTCAGTAAAAGGCACATGACAGACTGCTTGGAGTTTGAGAGTCCTTTAGGTGCCTTTTGGCAGACCATGAGAAACAAGATTCTCTGGTCTGATGAAACGAAGATTGTCCTGAATGCCAAGGGTCACGTCTGTAGGAAACCTGGCACCATCCCCACGGTGAAGCATGGTGGTTGCAGCATCATGCGGTGGGGATGTTTTTCAGCGGCAGAGACAGGGAGATTAATCAGGATCGAGGGAAAGATGAATGGAGAAAAGTACAGAGGGAGATCCTTGATCTCTCTTGAAAACCTGCTCCAGAGCGCTCTGGACCTGAGACTGGGGTGATGGTTCACCTTCAACAGGACAATGACCCTAAGCACACATCCAAGACAACGCAGCAACATTTTGGGACAAGTCTCTGAATGTCATTGAGTGGCCCAGCCAGAGCCCTGACTTGAACCCGATCTAACAACTCTTGAGAGACTTGAAAATAGCTGTGCAAAGACGCTCCCCATCCAACCTGCCGGGGCAGCAGGTAGCCTAGTTGTTAGAACGCTGGGCCAGTAACCAAAAGGTTGCTGGATCAAATCCCTGAGCTGATAAGGTAAAGAAATCTGTCATTCTTCCCCTGAACAAGGCAGTTAACCTACTCTTCCCCAGTAAGCCATCATTGTAAACAACAATTTGTTCTTAACTGACTTTCCTAGTTAAATAAAGGTTAAAAAATAATAATTACCTCACAGAGCTCGAGAGGATCTGCAGTGGAGAATGGGGAAAAAGCTTCAACAAAACGTGGTACTTATTTTATAAATTAATACAATTTCCAAAAAACTATTTTTGCTTTGTCATTATGTGTGTGTAGATTGAGGATAAAAAAAATATTAGAATTAGACTGTAGTGTAACAAAATGTGGAAAAAGTCAAGGGGTCTGAATACATTCCGAATGCACTGTGTGTATATATAAAAAACATAAATGACCTAAAACCGCGTAAACTCAGATGTTTAACATATTCACATATGTTGTAGCTTAGACCCTATTTTACATAATCTGAGGACTTTGTGTTGTTCCCGCCATAGGTTGAAACACAAAATGCTCTTACATCTTGGTGGGTGTCATGTTTTGTCCAATAAATGAACTAAATTTGCAATACGATTGAAACATTTTGACATTCAAATGGTACCACAAATACTTTGAGGTCCACACATCAAAGAATGTTGACTTGAATTGGAATATCTAAACTGTCTGTCCTCCATTGGAAACCTATTGAAATCATAGAATAGATATGACCATTTAAGTTGACATTCGACGGTGGGTGGACTGGTGGCCATGTTTGTGGTAATAATTAGATGTAAAAATGTCAATTCAATAGAAATTTAAATGATATACCAGCAACATTGCAGTGGTCTGAAGGGACAGGTCCATTCTATGAAGTATATTTCTATGATTGAAATGACACCCACCCTGTATTCAAGAGCATGAGGTGTCTCAACCGAAGGCGGGAACACATAAAGTAGGGTTTGATGGTGCTTTCAAGACAACTGGGAAAACTTGGTCAAATCATGATGTCAGTGATCTTCAGGTCGGAAAGTCGATCCTCTAGAAAGATGCCCGAGTTTCCGACTTGGAATTCCAAATTGGATGGCCATGCAAAACGATTTTACCCAGTCGGAAGTCTGATTTTTCCGAGTTCCCATTTGTTTTGAAAGCGACATAAGCTACAACATATGCGAATATGAAACAAATCAGAGAATATGCATTTTTATATTATTGACATGTAAGGTTAAATGTACAAATGTTTATTTAAAAACAAAACTGTTTGTATGCTTTTAAATGTGTTTATCTTTCCAGTGATGAAGACATGGATGGTCTCATGATATGGTATGGTAGTGTCACGTCTACTTCCGCTCCTCCCCTCCAGCATTCGACTTCACCGGTTTACTAACCACCGGTCCTGGCATTCATCATTACGCGCACCTGGCATTCATCATTACGCGCACCTGGCATTCATCATTACGCGCACCTGGCATTCATCATTACATGCACCTGCGCTTCATCATTAGTAACACCTGGACTCCATCACTTCACTGATTTCCTCACCTATATCTGTCACTCCCTTAGTTCCATTCCCCAGGCCGTATTGACTATGTGTTTCATGTCTGTATGCTACTTGTGTATCTTGTTATGGTCCAGTTCGTGTTAATCTCACCACTTGCTTCCCGACTCCCAGTGTCCATGTCACAGATAGGATATGCCAAATGGGGCAACTTTGAGCATTTTTATCTCCTAAATGTTTTGGCATTTAGGTCCGAAAAGTCAGTTTCTGACCACTTCTTCCATGGGGGATGCTGTCAAAACAGTGATTGAATTAATATGCCTTTACCCTATTCTAATTGCTGGTGCATGCACATTTAAGTGTGCACACACAGACACACAGAGACAGACAAATATTATGTTAATAATGCTAATCCTTGCAAACTGAAATAAACAGGATTCACTACAAAAAAAAATGTTTATCATCCTCCTATAGTACAATAGTCTTCAAAGATCCATTGGTGGGAAATGAAATATGTAGGAAAAACAATTATCAAGTGAAAGAGTGCATGCTAGGATTGTAATCAACTGGATTAGAATGTCCTCAAGTTTAGACCCGTTTGCCAGTTTAGTCAGTTAGGCTGTGTTTACACAGGCAGCACAATTCTAATCTTCAAGTTTTATTTGTCACGGATAGAAAAATGCTTAAAACTTGCAAGTCCTACACAACAGTGCAGTATTCCATATCAAAACAGTATAACTAATAAAAACAAACATGGAATAAGAGGAAGCTATGTACAGGGCCAGTACCAAATGTGCAAGGAAAGAGGGCTGAAGAGTGACTGGTAGCAGGAATATATAAATATGGTAATATATGCAAGTAAACAGGAGTAATAGTGAGGTGGAGAGAGGGCTTTCGTGTCAGGTGTTCAGGAGTTTGACCAAACTCCATGGTCAAATATAAACACAAGCAAGTTTGCGGGCGCCTCCGCCGTGTTCAGGTCCTTCACAAACTCAGACAGGAAAGAGGACACCAAACGCTCATGTGAAACTCTACAAAACAATCCAAGAAGGTATGCGTCTATGACAACGTGAGTGCAACATTTTATTACATTGAAACAGAAAAGGAATTCACTCAATAAGAACAGTGGTTTGAGTAGCATTTTGGCTGCTAATGGTCACTCTATGCTTATTTTCAAACAACCATTTTGATTCATTGATTCGTTTTCTTGATTCATATTCTTATCTTGTTTCTCTTGACATATTTCCATTCATGCTATTGATACAATATGTTTAATAGTTGTATATTCATGTTGCAAGTTGTTAATATTAAAGCAGTTAACAACTGAATTATGCATTCACATACTATCGTTATTATTTGCTATTCATGTCCCCCTGCAGAAAAACATACAAACACACTACGTTACCCACCGGCTGGCCAATCCTAACCAAAGCCAATAAACACACGGATCACAGACTAATGCCAAATAAACTGTCAACTGTCAATCATATCATCTAACTTAACTGTACTGTGATTCAAGCCATCTGAACAACCATCCATGTACCATCATCTGAATATTTGATAATTTCTAAAGAAAATTTGAAGTATTTGAAGATTTATAATCATGTCTTCAAATTTTTATTTTATACTCATTAATTATGAACATGGACAAACGCATTAACTTGTTCTCACAAAACAAAATATTTTCTTGTATCCTTTGTTTGAGCATAATACCAGGGAACATAAAAGAAGTTGAAGGACTCCCATCTACAGTATTTGGAACCTCCAGAATAAGGGTTGTTATTCTGCACTAGAAAGGATGTGAAACACCATCAGTGTTTAGGAGCTTTAGAGAAAGGAAATGACACCAAAAAAGAAGGGATCTAATTCTGCATGAAACAGGACTCTAAACACCATTATAGTGTTTTAAACCTTTGCAAGGTGTTGCACAACTCCTAACACTGTGGTGTTACAGCACACCATGTCATGTTTCAGAACACCTTAAATCTTTCTCATAAACACTTACACCCATGTGTTTTAAAACTCCAGGAGAGTTAAGGTTTTGTCTCAATGTTGGTGGTAGCTCAGTTACCACTAGTTTTAGTGTGAAAAAACACTATTTTAACAGTGTAGATAGTAATGGTAATGTAATATCAATCAATTAACAGCAGTGTAGTGGTAGTAACAGTGTTGTGTTTTCATAGATGCCAAGGGAAGCCAGGCTTCCCCAAAAAATGGACAAAAAATGGACAAAAAATGGACAAACTGGGTTCTCACGCGTGCAATACCCCATGTTAAAATTTGCCTGTATCCTATGTGTTCATTCTCCTATATTTTACTGCAGGGGAAGCATATAGCTTACAGTAGACTAGATTTATTTAATCTTTCTTTGTTCCATAAAGTGCCTTAATTTCACAAGAGGTTGAATGTACTGTATGTCACCGGCTAAAGCAAACGAAACAGCACCCCTCTGTCTCAGTATGTGTAGCGTCTCTATCTGATGCTGTCTGGTCAGAAGGAGTATGATATTGTTGCCGACCATAGCATTGAATGCAAGGGAAGCCAGTGAGCATTTGGCCTCCCTTGATTCAATGTTTTGAAATAATAGCCAGTCAGCGTTGATCTAAACTGAGTGAGCTCAGCTGTGAATGGTCCTGGCACACCAAAAAAAGTGTAATGGGAAGTCAGTTTGAGTTTGGCTTCAAACCAATCACATTACAGGCCAAACATTATTGACAGAATTGATTTATTGTTGCATCTTGTGTTGTGTTCGGTGGCCATTGATGGAGATAGGGATTTGGACTTGTAGTTTAACTTCATTCTCCTTACTGGCCAATAATTGTAATGGCGATCCTGATATTACCATTAATTCATACATTGTGCCACTGGCCTGAGAGGATGGAAGTTCAACATGTAGCTAGATGTGGTATTCTAATGTTAACTAGGTTGCCTGGCGTCTTTGCCCATGAAAGGAAGTTAGGCTAGCGAGTAAGTATTTTAGCCAGGTAGCCTAGGACAACAAACTAAAAGCTTGTACTGTATGAATGAGTCAGACTGTTAATGCAACATGAAAGAGGATGGCATAGGCATTTCTCTACAGGTAGGGTGAGTCAATATGTTTTTCTACTTACACGCACGCGCACGCACACACGCGCGCACACACACACACACACACACACACACACACACACACACACACACACACACACACACACACACACACACACACACACACACACACACACACACACACACACACACACACACACACACACACACACACAAATCAGTACCATTGACAGTTACATCCTATTTAGCTTATGTTGATAAGACTAATTAGTATTTGGTCTATTTTCACTGTATTAGACTAAGCATAGGTGATTAGATGTTGAAATGTAGAAGTTGAAATGGTGCTAGAATAGTGGCGGCAGATCTGTTTTCTTAGCGACTTGAAGTAACTCTCGGTGGTTCTAAATCAATAGCAGTTTATTAGTCTGAAAATATTGGAAACTTTACCTTGCTTGACGATGCTGTAGGTTATGTAACAACTGTCTTGTTACATGCAATATGTTTTGTGGACTTCACCTGACAGAGGTTGCTCTCTGGTTCTGTGTGAAACAAATGTGTGGTTGAATTTATTCTGCCACTGTCTTATTGTCTCGGCCTTTAGGCCTACATATCACGGTGTCAAGGCTTATGAACTAACAGGTTATTGAGCAAACAACGCAATTATCACAACACAGGTTGGAATATAACTTTCTTTATTGGCTTCCCCCAGTGATTTTACCAACGCACAGCTACTGGGTAGTAATAAATTATAAATTGTCACGTTCGTCGTACGAACTGGAAATATACTTAGACCAATGTGCAATGTGATTTGGGTTCCACATGTTTAATAAAGGAAACTCACAAAATAATAAACAGAAAATGAAACGTGCAGCAAATGCAGTGCTCCCAGGCAACTACACAAAAACCAAGATCCCACAAAACACAGTGGGGGAAATGGCTGCCTAAATATGATCCCCAATCAGAGACAACGATAAACAGCTGTCTCTGATTGGGAACCATACCAGCCCAACATAGACTTACAATAACCAAGATAACCCACCCTAGTCACACCCCGACCTAACCACCATAGAGAATAAAAGGCTCTCTATGGTCAGGGCGTGACATCAATAATAATTTTAGCAGCAGTATAGGTGTGAGGGGGAGTAGAAATAGTTAGCCATTTAAAACCTTAGGGCCAGGGGATAGAAGCTAATTAGGAGTATGTTGGTCTGAGCCTTGATGCACCGGTACCACGTGCTGGACAGGAGCATTGAGAACAGTCAATGTCTAGGGTGGCTGGAATCTTTCTTTTACTTATTGGTCTTTTGACCAATAACATCAGATCTTTTCACATCAGATCTTTTTTTTTTAGAGCTGATCTGATTGGTCAAAAGACGAATTAATAAAAAAAGATCAGAATTGGTCTGCCTGTGCAAATGCAGCCTTAGTCAATGATGACTAAATAACTTCTAAATTGGCAAGGTTATAAGTTGCTTACCTGACACTTTGATCCATCCTTGATGGCGACTGAGGGACATCTGAAACACAGGATTGTTGTCCACGGTATCCCTTCTCAAATCCATAATGAAACCTCTTTACTACCAATAGTTATTCCCAACAGAATGGTATGATACTCCCCAACAGAATGGTATGACACTCCAGTTATCTGCTCTGTGTCCCGGTTTTACTACTGTGCATGCGCACTCTGGTACAGGACTGCAGTGCATGTGATCGCTGGACTGATTTTCACTGTGTTCCACACCATAAAGCACACCACAGATTTCACAGCAGAGCTGAGCAGCATGCACTTGCCTTGGAAGTTGTTATTGGCTTGTTCTCAAGATAAAGAGAGCTCTGATTCTGAGCATTAACGTAGATCACTCGAGGCAAATTGGCGGGCTGTTTAGGCTACTTTTAGGAGCATTTCATATTTTGTTAAACTAAACTGAACTGTTTTATATGGCATTTATACACATTTCTAATATGTGGTGAATCTGTGTTTTTAGGAAACTGTTAATCTAATCCTAACTAATTATATTTGTTCCTATTTGTCAATGCTTTAATTGTGTGGGGATAAGCATAATTGAAACAGGAAGTGATGGACAGTCGGGTATGGTTGCTGATGGTGTTCAATGTGGTTTAACCATTAAATCTGCCAAATAGTTATCCGTCTCCATCCAGTCCTTGCTCCTACAGAAAGTCATCCATCCATCTGTACTTGGACCCTCAAATTACACTAGAAATCATTAAGAACAACATATAGTGTTGTTAAATGCTTAAAAAACATGCAGCACACACTCTAACAAATGTTAAATTACCAAATTGTCTAATCTGGTTTACCAAACACTTCAGCTCATGTACAATTAACTTGCAGGGGATGGGTTAAGCTACCTAAATGTGAAACCATGCGCTCACTGGGTTCTCACGCTTGCAATATCCCATGTTAAAATTTCCCCTATGTCCTATGTGTTCATTCTCCTATATTTTACTGCAGGGGAAGCATATAGCCTACAGTAGGCTAGTTGTCAGACACACCTCTCACCATGGAGAGAGATAGAGAGAGAGAGAGAGAGAGAGAGAGAGAGAGAGAGAGAGAGAGAGAGAGTGTGCATGTGTGCGGGTAATGTGATTGTTGACAGCTGCTCCAGTGACATTGCCAGTTTTCACTGTAAAGCTGAAGAGACATTCCCCCGGTTCTTTGTTCCCTACACAGAGACCAATGACAGCAGCGACAACACTGTGCTAGTACCCAGACTGACATGGCAGGCTAAACTGTCCAGTCAGCGGTATGCTGTAGCCTATGCAGGGGGATATGCAAGGCACACTTAACCAGCATGGCCACCACAGCATTCTGCAGCGACATGACATCCCCTCTGGTTTGCGCTTAGTGGGACAATCATTTGTTTTTCATCAGGACAATGCCCCAACACACCTTTAGGCTGTGTAAGGGCTATTTGACCAAGAAGGAGAGTAATGGAGTGCTGCATCAGAAGACGTGGCCTCAACAATCACCCGACCTCAACCCAATTGAGATGGTTTGGGATGACTTGGACCGCAGAGTGAAGGAAACGCAGCCAACAAGTACTCAGCATATGTGGGAACTCCTTCAAGACTGTTGGAAAAGCATTCCAGGTGAAGCTGGTTGAGAGAATGCCAAGAGTGTGCAAAGCTGCTTTTTTGTTTTTCCAGCTATTTGCTATAAGGGGGAACTGCCCCAATGAAATTGCAGGGTTCACATGATTTCATAGCATAAATTATAACAGCACAAAGTAAATAGACCGTCCTGTGGCGCTCAAATGTGCATTCAGTCAGAACTTCTGGGTCTGCTCTAATCTCCCTCTTAATGAGTCTCTCGCGCCATATGGCTTACTTCCCCACATGAGACTAAATCTGCTCTATCCAGTACAGATGATGCGAAAGCAAAAAGCTAATTGTGATTAACTTGTAAATAAATAATGGCCATAGGAGCCTCAGACCTGATAAACCAGATATCTACATCCAACAAGAGTCGAAGGACAGAGGGATACACTAGCTAGAACCTTGTCATTGTGGGTCTGGTAGGACAAAAAAGCATGACTGTGGCTGGCAAATTTGTTTCTCATGGTCTGGACTAAACCAGGTGACTAAAACAGCATAAAAACGGTTGTATCACAAAGCACAATGAAATTAATTAGCCAGCTACAGTGATTTTGAGAAACATTGATAAATAGTTGTACAAAAAAAATTGGGAGGGGGGTCAAATTAACCAGTTATCTACCTTTTTGCTAAGCAGTTAGCTATAGCTAGGTGGTTCTATGGTAGCTAGTTCGCTCCCATGACAATTTCAAGTCTTTCTGAACTAATCTGACTAACTCGGAACATATGAAGTTATTTCAGAATTAAAGTTAACTGGCTAGCGCATCATGCTTTGTGACATTATGTTAGCTAGCTGTCTCCTGTTAGATAATGTGTTTTCACTTATTTCATCTGCATGCTTGTTGCATTTGCCCTGGTGCACTCGAGCTGGAGCTGGCTGCTCGTTCTAAGTATTATAATCAAATCTGTTCAAAAGAGTGGCAGCATGTGCAGTAGTGGTCATTCAATTCCAACCACCCTGCGTCCTGGGTATTCAGCCAATCAACGGCCACTAATGCTCTAGTAAAATAAGATGATGCATTGCCAGTTGATGATATATAAAAGGCACTGGAATATGATGGGATGTATAGACATTATGGACAGTATGTAATATATCTGAAGAATATGTAGGATAGAATAGTGTATGTACAGCAATAGTTGAATAGGGTGGCCTTGACTAGAATACAGTATATACATATGATATCAGTTAAACAGTAGGTAAACATTATTAAAGTGACCAGTGCTCCATGTCTCTGTACATAGGGCAGCAGCCTCTAAAGTGCAGGGATGAGTAACTGGGTGGTAGCCGGCTAGAGACAGCGACTAAGTTCAGGGCAGGGTACTGGGTGAAGGCCCGGCTTTGTGGCCAAAGCATAAAATTGAGAACCCCCCCCCCCAACCTCAAACATGTATCTGAAATAGACTGTTTAAAAATTGCTGTCATACTCATAAAGAGGATGAGTTGGACAATCAGCTGTCTATTTGCATTCATATTTTTAATGACTGGTGTACGTCCACACCATTTTGTTGTTGGGGCATGCTCACAGCATTCCAACACAGAAAAGCTGCCTTTTAACGTACTTCATTTACATTTTTTTGTAAGGAAAACAATTTCACTCATATTGTAATTACTTGTACAGTAGGTCATATTTCATAGAAATCTGGAAACCCTGGGCAGTTACTTTAAGCACTTACAAATTCGTAACATATTGTATGAATTGGAATTGTATCATATCATACAAATTGCAAAAAAATAAGATGCAGTTCGTAACATATCATACAAAATGGATGAAGTAGTACACAATTCTGCACATTTTTTGAGGAAACATTTTGGCTCGTGAGCACTACTTTCAAAACTCCTGGCTGAAATAATTCAAAAGCTCTGGAGCATCACTTTAATGTACAGCTATGATTTACAGTGCCTTGCGAAAGTATTCGGCCCCCTTGAACTTTGCGACCTTTTGCCACATTTCAGGCTTCAAACATAAAGATATAAAACTGTATTTTTTTGTGAAGAATCAACAACAAGTGGGACACAATCATGAAGTGGAACGACATTTATTGGATATTTCAAACTTTGTTAACAAATCAAAAACTGAAAAATTGGGCGTGCAAAATTATTCAGCCCCCTTAAGTTAATACTTTGTAGCGCCACCTTTTGCTGCGATTACAGCTGTAAGTCGCTTGGGGTATGTCTCTATCAGTTTTGCACATCGAGAGACTGAAATTTTTTCCCATTCCTCCTTGCAAAACAGCTCGAGCTCAGTGAGGTTGGATGGAGAGCATTTGTGAACAGCAGTTTTCAGTTCTTTCCACAGATTCTCGATTGGATTCAGGTCTGGACTTTGACTTGGCCATTCTAACACCTGGATATGTTTATTTTTGAACCATTCCATTGTAGATTTTGCTTTATGTTTTGGATCATTGTCTTGTTGGAAGACAAATCTCCGTCCCAGTCTCAGGTCTTTTGCAGACTCCATCAAGTTTTCTTCCAGAATGGTCCTGTATTTGGCTCCATCCATCTTCCCATCAATTTTAACCATCTTCCCTGTCCCTGCTGAAGAAAAGCAGGCCCAAACCATGATGCTGCCACCACCATGTTTGACAGTGGGGATGGTTGTTCAGGGTGATGAGCTGTGTTGCTTTTACGCCAAACATAACGTTTTGCATTGTTGCCAAAAAGTTCAATTTTGGTTTCATCTGACCAGAGCACCTTCTTCCACATGTTTGGTGTGTCTCCCAGGTGGCTTGTGGCAAACTTTAAACAACACTTTTTATGGATGTCTTTAAGAAATGGCTTTCTTCTTGCCACTCTTCCATAAAGGCCAGATTTGTGCAATATACGACTGATTGTTGTCCTAAGGACAGAGTCTCCCACCTCAGCTGTAGATCTCTGCAGTTCATCCAGAGTGATCATGGGCCTCTTGGCTGCATCCCTCTGTTTAGAGGGACGGCCAGGTCTTGGTAGATTTGCAGTGGTCTGATGCTCCTTCCATTTCAATATTATCGCTTGCACAGTGCTCCTTGGGATGTTTAAAGCTTGGGAAATATTTTTGTATCCAAATCCGGCTTTAAACTTCTTCACAACAGTATCTCGGACCTGCCTGGTGTGTTCCTTGTTCTTCATGATGCTCTCTGCGCTTTTAACGGACCTCTGAGACTATCACAGTGCAGGTGCATTTATACGGAGACTTGATTACACACAGGTGGATTGTATTTATCATCATTAGTCATTTAGGTCAACATTGGATCATTCAGAGATCCTCACTGAACTTCTGGAGAGAGTTTGCTGCACTGAAAGTAAAGGGGCTGAATAATTTTGCACGCCCAATTTTTCAGTTTTTGATTTGTTAAAAAAGTTTGAAATATCCAATAAATGTCGTTCCACTTCATGATTGTGTCCCACTTGTTGTTGATTCTTCACAAAAATATACAGTTTTATATCTTTATGTTTGAAGCCTGAAATGTGGCAAAAGGTCGCAAAGTTCAAGGGGGCCGAATACTTTCGCAAGGCACTGTATATGTCATCACTATTTATTTGATATCACCGTCAGCCTCATGAATAGTAGGTTGGGTTCCTATGAGACTAAATCACAGTATTAGCCTTATTTCAGCATATTGTAGTGACAGGTTGCTGACTGATCATGCCTACTCCAAGTGAGCACCGTCCGACACTGACGTCCATGGACGTCTATACATTCAAGGATTGCAAATTATGTGGTTACCATCACTGTACTGTACAGTAAGAGACAGATGGATAGACAGGCCTACTTTCCATTTTGTCTGGCTACATTTATTAAAGGACGTAGGTCTATGCATGGAAAACGTTAACTAAGATTAAATAAAGGTTTTTTAAGTGACTTTGAATTAGTTTTGAAGCATTTACAGCACAACATGGAGGATATGACTATAGGCCTTGCCTACCTGGGAAATGTATTTGTCACGCCCTGACCTTAGTATTCTTTGTTTTCTTTATTATTTTGGTTGGGTCAGGGTGTGACATGGGTGATATGTGTGTTTTTGTCTCATATAGGGTGTTTGTACTGTCTAGGTTTTTTTTTGTAGATTTATGGGGTTGTTTCCATCTAGGTGTTTATGTAGGTCTATGGTTGCCTAGATTGGTTCTCAATCAGAGGCAGGTGTTTATCGTTGTCTCTGATTGGGAACCATATTTAGGCAGCCAAATTCTTTGGGTATTTTGTGGGTGATTGTTTCCTGTGTCAGTGTTTGTGCCACACGGGACTGTTTCGTTTCCATTTCACTTTGTTATTTTGTATTTGTGTCATGTTCAGTCTTTTCTATTAAAACATGGACACTTACCACGCTGCGTATTGGTCCGATCCTTGCTACACCTCTTCAGACGAAGAGGAGGAAATCCGTGACAGTATTTTAAAAAGTCGGTAATGTTGAATAAACTATTATAATTAAACTTGAAATAATTAGACAAATGCTCTTACTCTGTCATGCTCAAATCTCTGAGATATCATTCACACCCAATGGTCAATAATAAAGTCATGTGACATATGGCTCAATGTTTTTTGCCTTTGTGTGTAATTAAACTCTCTTCAGGGAACCAACTAGATAACATGGCAATTAAGTAATGGCTACAACACGTCGCCTGTAGTGCGCTCCCGCTGAGTATGTTAATAAAAAGAGGATGAAAATGAACTAACGGCAATTACAATCTCTGCAGAGAAAGAGGGAACCCACTGGGTGGAAAACCATCTAACCAAGGAGGGAGGAGTTCCATTGGCTTTTACTATTTATCTTCATGTCACGTTGTGTCTACATCTGTCTTTAATACAATTTGTAGTGGTGGTGACCACTATACATGTAACTACCGGTGACCATTATGTCATATTTGTCAGGGTTGCTGAAAAAAACTCAAAGCGTCTGTTTGAAACTTACGTTCTGTCAAAAAGGAACAACTTTATTCACCCACTGGGTCAAACAACTGCATAAGAGAAAGACATGTTTACACAAGCCCATATATTTATACCCTCTTTCTAGGCGGGTGCTCCTCCTTGCACATCTGGACAGCAAATACATCTCTGTTGCTAGGCAGGAACTCAAGTGGCAACTGTTCCTTCTCACTTCATCTGACCTCTGCCCGCATTCCTCACTTCTCCCTAACTCACGGCTGTCCTACCTTATCAGTGACTGAAACCAGACTGTTGCCCTTCTCCTCTCCATAGGATACATTTAACCATAACATTTTCTAACAGAATGTAAACGTTCTGTACTTTCTCACTCAGTATTTCCATACACCCAGTTCTAATATGGTAACATGAACAAGGAAGTATGTAAATACTTATTTTCCACCATCATTTGCAAATAAATTCATTAAAAATCCTACGATGTGATTTCCTGGATTTTTTTTCTCATTTTGTCTGTCATAGTTGAAGTGTACCTATGATGAAAAGTACAGGCCTCTCTCATATTTTTAAGTGGGAGAACTTGCACAATATGTGGCTGACTAAATACTTTTTTGCCCCACTGTATAAGATATTCTTGTTTCCTTGCTTAATCAAAAGCCTCATACCATGTACAATGTGCATATGCATATTACAAAAGAGGAAGTGAAATAAGATGGAAATCTGTCTGTACACATACTCAAAGGAATTTCACTATCATGTGAAGGTGTATAAAGAGAGGTGGTGTTTCTAGGAAGAGGCACGAGGACCAGAAGAAAGCAAGGCAAAAGGGAACGTAGACTCAAAACAATGTGAATATGTTTTCCACCTATGTAAATGTAAAGAACATCTTACTATCATGGCCACAGGAATATGTTTTGGGTGGGGGACCTATCTCATACAGGAGTAATAAAGGCCTAGAGCACTCATTTGGTGAAATAGAAACCAATATTTATGTTTATATTCATTTTTTATTTGTATTTTTATTTATTAAGGGATGCTATAGCACCCTCAGCACTCCTACCATCTGTGGTTATGCTTGCTATGTATGTATGATTTAGGCACACCTGATTTATAACACTGATTTATCAATTCTCCACTGACATGTTTCTAAAGAGGTATCAGGAATGATGTGATTCAGTGAAGCAAAAGACCTGCGTCTGATAGTCATGTGCATTTGATTACCTGAGTATAGTGTGTGTGTGTGTGTGTGTGGGGGGGGGGGGGGGGGGGGGGGGGGGGGTATGAATATGTAAAACACCTTCCCTGTCTCTCCCTAGCACTCAGGCTGGTGCTGCTGGGTTGTGCCCGGTCAGGGAAGTGCTAAGCAGCAAACATCATCCTGGGCAGGATAGAGTTGGTACAGTGTAGGATAACTCATAAATCTGTGAGGGGTCATGCTCAGGTGGCTGGAAGGTTTGTTATTTTATCTGTCTGATATTGTGCTCTTGTGTATGTCTTAACAGTTTTCTGATTGTACTCTTGCGCTAATAAAGTGATGGCACAGCTCTGTGTGAGCTTAAGTCTACTTTTGTTTATATAAAGTACGAACTGACAGCATAAAAATGGTATGGTACGTACACTGTAGTTGGAGGAAACATGAGAAAGTTATGCTGCTTTGAAAGTTGATAAACTTGTAAAACCACTCAAGGACCATACACATCTGACATTTGTTCGCTTGCTGACTGTGTGGTGTGTTTTGGGGACAACCCGCAGATAGTGCCTGACTGCCAACATTTGCTAGCGTTTGTAGATGACTGGGTTTCCTCATTGGCTAGAGACATTTCTACTCTGAACCAATCAGAGAGCATGGACCACGAGGACACTTCTTTGAGAGGAGAGTGGAATAAAGAAACAATGACAGCAAAAAAATAGGGAACTTTCCGGTGCGCCATATTTAATTGAACTAGTTTGCTAGCTGGGTCATTCTACGAAATTAGTGTCCCTTTGCATCCCTTTGATATTTTAAGAAGTAATTGTGCACCATTATTGCTTTTTAAAGCCTGTTACATTCAGTAAAGCACCCTTTTAATATAGACAACATGGATAATTCCATAAATCATATTTTATACCAATAAAGACTAGCTAAAGTGCAGAAACTCAGTATTTTGAAATGTCTGTCAGTGCGCACTCTGTGACTTCTAGGAAGATTTTAGTATTTAGTATTTTATTAGGATCCGCAATTTGCCACGTCTTTCTGGGTTCCAAACAGGAAACAAAACACAACAAATAAAATACATATACAATATAACATGTACTTTAAACTAATTTAACCCCAAAATATATGCAAGATTCACCATCATTGTAAAACACTAGTTATTTTGCTTTAACAAAGTAATTTCTGACAATATAATTAGAGATTCATTAAAAAAATACAAATAATATGTACCTCATTTTAAGGTCAATCCTGTTCCGTGATCTGAACTGTGATTTTAAAATGGTGAATATCACTTTCTGACCTTTATTTCCTTTGTTTTGTCTTTATTTAGTATGGTCATGGCGTGAGTTGGGGTGGGGTGGGCAGTCTATGTTTGTTTTTCTATGTTTGGTTTCTGTTTCGGCCTAGTATGGTTCTCAATCAGAGGCAGGTGTCGTTAGTTGTCTCTGATTGAGAATCATACTTAGGTAGCCTGGGTTTCACTGTTGGTTTGTGGGTGTTTGTTTCCGTGTCAGTGTTTGTCGCCACACGGTACTGTTTCGTTACTGTTTTGTTATTTTTGAATTCAGTGTTCAGTGCTTTCTTTGATTAAAGTTATGGACACTTACCACGCTGCATCTTGGTCCGAACCTTACTCCTCTTCAGACGAAGAGGAGATCTGCCGTTACAGTGAAACTATTTCCTTTTAAAAACAAAAATGTAAAAAACATTGAAATAATATCCAAATCATAGCGTAAAATCAGGTGAGCTAGTTCTACCTTTTTTGGCTATTTACTGGTGTTTTGTGCTGGAAAACTGAGTGGGTCGATAACACATCAAGCATCACAGCGTAGCATCAACGTTACCCATAGATAGACAGGCTAGAATTGTTTTTTACATGTATTTATTAACTTGCATTCATTTGGCACTCCCTGATGCACTCAAGTTTCCAATCCCCCTGTCACAAGAGTATTTATGTCTGATTTAAAATGAAATCATCAACCCTGTTACTTTATTTGGCACAATATAGATATAGCAGTTTTGTTGCTAAGCTCGGAATGAAACGTCTTTAGTTATTCAGTAACCCCATGAAATAACGTAATTGGCTGAGGTTCTGAGGAGCTGGGGCATCCAAGATAGCCTTGACCTTGGACAGAGCCCTGTGAAAGCCTGTGGCATCGATGATGTGTCCGAGGTATTCAACCAATTATTGGAAGAATGCACATTTTGTCGTTGCGAACTCGCAGTCTGTAGTCCTTCAATATCTGTAAGGTCACATCCAGGTTCTGGAGGTGGTCCTCTTGATCTTTTCCAGTAATGAGGATGTCATGCAGGTAGTGTTGTTCTCCTGGCAATCCATTCAAGATCTGGAACAGCGCTGGCGTACTTGTGATTCCAAACGGTAGACGAGAGTACCTGAAGAGCTCCTTGTGTGTCACAACGGTCAGTGGATCCTTTGAATATTCATCCATGTGCATCTGCAAGTAGGCTTGGCAGAGGTTGATTTTTCTGAACTTTTGTCCCCCAGCTAAACAACCCGCGAAAAGGTAGTCTGTGTGGTAGCGGACACTGCTCAGCAGATAACACAGGGTGAACTGTGACTTTTTAAAGTCTCCACATATCCCTGGTTCCACCATCCTTCTTAAGGAATGGTACGATGGGTGTAGCCCATTCATTCGCGCTAACCAGCTCCAGCACTTTGTTCTTGACTAGAGCGTCCTAGTCAGCCTTGACTTTTGGTCTGATAGCATTTCAGAAACATTGGTTAACTGTCTGGCTTAATATTAATGTAATGTCTTTCATACTACACAGCTCTCCATTAAAGACTTATCTTTAAGATGGCAGGTAGATCTGTGTCTCCATGTGAGATTGTATGCACTGATATCCCGTGTGATTTTCTCCAGCCACGAATGTCCCAGTAGTGATGGATAGTCTCCTTTCACACTAGTGGCAGCTTTTCAGTTTGCCTGTTCAACGGAACTCTGACCTCAGTGATGTCTCCCAGCAACAGATTCACCTGGATAAGTCTTCAACATGATATGTGCTGGCTGAAGTGGAAGGTGTTTCAATGTCTTTTTGTAGACTGTGTCTGACATAAGAGATACAGCTGCCCTATGTCAAACTCCATACGCACTGGCTGCCCCCTAGCAAGGTGCAGCTCCCCAGCTACAGTCAGTATATCCAGTGTGACTTCCTCGTCTGAGTAACTCACATCTGTGTTCTCCTGCTCAAGAGCATCTCTTTTTCTTTCATTGGAATGTCTCTTTCTTGTTTTGAGTCATTTACCTTTTCTCTGAGCTATTTTTGTTTCTGCAGGCTCCTTTGATGTGGCCCTTTTACCACAGGCTCAGAAATCCATGTCCTTATACCAGCATGTAGATACCTAATGTCCCGCTTTGCCACAGCGGAATCATGTGCCTCGATGTCCCCTTCTCTGATCTTCAGTTGCAACTCTGCACTCGTCCTGACAAACCCAACTGCTGAGCCTCTTTAGCAGCTAGTTCCATGGACATGACTTCAATAGCCTTTGCTAAGGTCAGATTACTTTCAGTCAATAGTCTTTTTTTGTGTAGCTTCACTCCATAGACCACATACTAGACTGTCTCTAATGGTGTCATTTAGAACATCATGAAACTCCCAGTGCTCTGATAGTTTATTTAATGCAGTTTCAAACATTGTCACTGATTCTCCCTCTTCCTGATTTCTTCCGTGAAACCTAAACCTTTCAGCAATAACTAGTGGTTTTGGTGAAAAGTGTCCTTTCAGTATTTCCACAATATCCCCATACATCTTATTACCTGGCCTGTCTGTCTGTAGAAGGCTGCGTAGTAAATTAAATGTCTTTAGCCCCATTACACAAAAAAATGTAGGCACACTTTAGTCCTCATATGTCATTTGCAAGAACAACATTTTCAAACTGTTTCCATCTTCTGTAACCTCTTTAGAAATCTACCAACATACTAGCCCAACACATGATACATTTCTGAAATCCTCAAGTTGTTTCCTAATCACACACAAAACAAATTTTTACATCATATTCACAGGAGTCAAAACCATATTTTTGTTGGCATTTGGTAGAGTGGGACAGCAGGTTAGATGAACTGAGACATCTTTATTATAGACCCAATTGTACCCCGATGACAATGAAAATGTGGGATTAGGGAACATCTGGATCTGGATTTCGGAAATGTATCATGTGTTGGGCCAATATGTTGGATAAATGTCTGAAGAGGTTACAGAAGACAGAAATGCAAAAGGTCTCCCACTTTTTCTGAATTCACTCAAATAACAGTACTAATAACAGTACTACAAGGAAAAAATGTACAGGATATAGTATTACAGTAACCAGAGCCCTGCATAACGTAAGTACAGGGGTCCCTAATGTAAACTGGATATAAGTCTATAAGACTGTCCCACTTTAGCTACTACATGCTGTCCTACTTTATCACTTTAGGTAGCTTTGGTTGATAAATTGGGACAACAACAACAACATTTTTGAATTACACAATTTAGACAATGTTGACAACCTTTTTATGTATTTTGATGCACGAGTATATAGTGTGCACATAGCAATTTGGCACAGTGCATTATTTATGACAGTTTTATTACCTTAACATCAAAACTTTTTTTAAAAGCTGTGTGCTTCGGGGGGTGAGCATCTTGTTTGAAGCTTGCTCTGCCCCCCTTAATGATATCTCAACAATGAAGTGATGTGATTTTTATCATGTGGAGACCAACCAGATTTTTGTTTTGAGAGCCCATGCTCTTACAATGGAAAGTATAGGGGCATATCCAAATCCAGCTCCCAGATTGCAATTCCTATAGCTTCCACTAGATGTCAACAGTCTTTGTTCAAGGTTTCAGGCTTGTTTCTTCCAAAATGAAGAAGAATAAGGAGTTTTAGTACTGTGATACAGACTTGGAAATTCTTGAATGCGCACACGCGCGACGAAGAGGACGCACACCTGCAAATATTGCTTTCCTATTGAACATACTTCTTTCCGTATTAAATATTAGAGTTTAATTACATTTTAGCGTATGTGAGGATTAAATAGAAACATATTTTGACTTGTTTCAGCAAAGTTTAGAGGTAGCTTTTTGGATTCCTTTCTCTGCATGTTGAACGAGTGGATTTCTCAAATTGATGGCACCAACTAAACTGACTTTTTGGGATATAAAGAAGGATTTTATCTAACAAAATGGCACTACATTTTGTAGCTAGGACCCTTTAGATGACAAATCAGAGGAAGATTTTCAAAAAGTAAGTTAATATTTAATTGCTGTTTGTGAATTTATGGAACCTGTGCTGGTGGATAAATATTTTGATGTGGGGCGCCATCCTCAAACAATCGCATGGCATGCTTTCATTGTAAACACCTATTGTAAATCGGACAGTGCAGTTAGATTAACAATCATTTAAGTGTTTAACCAGTTTAACACTCTTGTATGTACTTAAATGTTTAATATCAATGATATTTATGATTATTGATTTGAATTGCGGGCCCTCCAATTTCACAGGAAGTTGTCGACAGGTGTCCCGCTAGCGGGACGCCTAGCCCATAACAATAGTTTAAACTTTCTCTTGTCAGACCAAGAAGTAAACGCGTTAGGATTAAGCTGTCCCAGTTCACATGATGTCCAACTCTTTCTGAATTCACCATATATGAGCACCACTGCTCAATACTTTCATCAAACCTTCCAATGTTTCCAACAATTCCAGCCATTTTTCATTTCTCAATAGGCTCATGATTGGCACTCACTTCAATATTGTCCTCAAGCACTGCAATGTTTTCCTCAGTCAAGTGATCTTGATTAATTTCACACGCTGACGTTTTATCCTCAAGTTCGCTCATTGTGCAGTTTTTGTATTCTAAAATTCATTGTACAGTTGAATAAATATCCTTTCCTTTAATCACTGTATATTCCTCCCTTTTTAATCATGTTGTTTTCTGCTCTGACATCAGTCTGAAATCCTTTTCTGCTGTCCATGACAATGCTAACTCTCTCTCCTAGATAGCTCGACACTTGCCTCTGCAATACACTATGCTATCATTAGCCTAGACTGTAACACAGAAAATAACAGTTTTCAACTTGACAGTGGCTTGCGAAAATATTCACCCTCTTGGCATTTTTACTATTTTGTTGCCTTACAACCTGGAATTAAAATTGATTTTTGGGGGGTTTGTATCATTTTATTTACACAACATGCCTACCACTTTGAAGATGCAAAATATTTTTTCTTGTGAAACAAACAAGATATAAGACAAAAGAACTGAAAACTTGAGCATGCATAACTTTTCACCCCCACCCAAAGTCAATACTTTGTAGAGCCATCTTTTGCAGCAATTACAGCTGCAAGTCTCTTGGGGTATGTCTCTATAAATGTGGCACATCTAGCCACTGGGAGTTTTGCCCATTCTTCAAGGCAAAACTGCTCCAGGTCCTTCAAGTTGGATGGGTTCCGCTGGTGTACAGCAATCTTTAAGTCATACCACAGATTCTCAATTGGATTGAGGTCTGGGCTTTGACTAGGCCATTCCAAGACATTTTCATGTTTCCCCTTAAACCACTTGAGTGTTGCTTTAGCAGTATGTTTATGGTCATTGTCTTGCTGGAAGGTGAAACTCCGTTCCAGTCTCAAATCTCTGGAAAACTGAAACAGGTTTCCCTTAAGAATTTCCCTGCATGTAGCGCCATCTATTGTTCCTTCAATTCTGACCAGTTTCCCAGTCCCTGCCGATGAAAAACATGCTGCCACCACCATGCTTCACTGTGGGGATGAGATTCTCGGGGTGATGAAAGGTGTTGGATTTGCGCCAGTCATAGTGGGCGGCCCTCTCTTGGCAGGTTTGTTGTGGTGCCATATTCTTTTCATTTTTAACAATGAATTAAATGGTGCTCTGTGGGATGTTCAAAGTTTCGGATATTTTTTTATAACCCAATCCTGATCTCTACTTCTCCACAACTTTGTCCCTGACCTGTTTGGAGAGCTCCTTGGTCTTCATGGTGCAGCTTGCTTGGTGGTGCCCCTTGCTTAGGGGTGTTGCAGACTCTGGGGCCTTTCAGAACAGGTGTATATGTACTGAGATCAATTGTGACACTTAGATTGACTTTAATTAACTAATTATGTGACTTCTGAAGGTAACTGCTTGCACCAGATCTTATTTAGGGGCTTCATAGCCAAGGGGGTGAATACATACGCACAGTTTTTTCAGTTTAAAAAAAATAAGTTTTTTTTCCATTTCACTTCACCAATTTGGACTATTTTGTCTATGTCCATTACATGAAATCCAAATAAAAATCTATTTAAATTACAGGTTGCAATGCAACAAAATAGGAAAAATGCCAAGGGGATGATTACTTTAGCAAGGCACTGTAAAAACCTGACTTCTTCTGGAAAGAAAAGTTCCTGTAGGTTGAAGACTTACTCGTCAATAATCTTGTCATATCTTGTGGGTTTCATAATCACGTCTTTATAACAATGGAATAATGATGAGACAGGAGCAATTAATCAGTTCAACCATTTATCTGGAACATGCTCATCTTAACACATGCAAAACTCCATGATGCTTTGTGACACAACCCCAATAGACAACAGTAGGAACTAGCACCAAACACCCAGCTTCCTGAATCCCATCACCTATATGTATGAAAAGTACCTTGAGGAGGCAAGAAAAATAACACTAAATAAAATCATAATTATTGATGATGTTGTTACTGTCAGATGATGAAAAATATGATGTTGATTACTTTTACTTTTTTTTATCATTTGGCAGGTGACTGTTGTGGACACTGTTGGCTGGAGTGATTTTTCTGTGCAAGACACTGAGCAGTAGGTGATCAGGAGATGTGCTGAGCTTGACCCAGACGCTGTGTTGCTGGTGATCCCTGCAGACCTAGTACCTGCGCTCAGTGGACCGACACCTTGGTCTACTGGGGGATACAGTCCAGAGAGACACCATAGTGCTTTTCACCTTTGGAGACTTTCTACAACACCAGATCATAGAGCAACACATTGAGAGAGGAGTCCTTGTGGAGGTTTGTTAGCATATGCGGGAACAGGAACCATGCTTGTTACAAAAAGAGGAAAGGGGGTGAAGGACAAGTAGAAGAACTATTGGAGAAGATCGACAACATGTTGGCAGAGACCAGCGCTGGGCATTCTGTGGTGATGGGAGACATTTCTCAGGTGCTGGAAGAGACACAAGAAGAAGAGGCTGAAGTAATCCAGAAACAATCAGAAACACTCTTTAGGTGTGAGTACATTTTCTCACCAACTCAGTGGCCTTGTGGTTAGTGTCCGCCGGCCTTACGCAATGCTTACATTTTCTGACACACTACTGTTGCACTTTTTAAGTGAAATATTTATATTTTTACAAGATAATTTTATCAGTACTCTTATAGGCAGGTCTCAGCAAACTGTTCATCACTAACAAAGAGGAATGTCCTAAAATGTTGACATTGATACAACATTTTAGACTGAAAAGACACATTCTCATTACAGGTGCAGCTCAGCCGCTCTCAGAGTTGAGGATGGTGCTTCTGGTGGAGGAGGGGGGTGGAATGCTGTCAAGAGCTCTACAGGAAACACCATCCTGGGCATAAATGCATTTGGGAAGTGGACCTCCAAGCACCAGAAGGCACAGGCTGAGGTGGTAGGAAGGAGAGTGGTGGTGGTAGACACTTCTGGCTGACAGAAGAATTCCACAGCTTTCTCACCCGAGCAAGATATTGTGGACTGGGTTTGTCAGTGTTCCCCAAACCTCATGCTCTCCTCCTGGTCATTAACGTGCTCATCATTCACAGACCCCCAGTGGAGGTCTGTGGAGCGACGAACGGGGCTACTAGGGAAGACCATGGTGCTGTTCACTGGAGCAGACATTCTGCAGGGCACATTCATAGAGTAAAAGAAAATAAGCATTTTCTTTTCTGCCACAATGTTAGACTGTCTATCTTCTCCAGCAGCTCTTTGACTTGGGAGTAGGCTTCAAACATCTTCTTGCTGAAAACATGGTACCTGTCTCCGAATCTACCAACAAGCCATTAGAGATCTTCACCCGTTTTCAATGTGCTCCTCTATAGTTTTGTCTCCCAGCTGATCCTCGCTGGTGAAGAGAACTATGTTGTTTATCCACACCTTCTCTGCGAGGCAGGCAAGTTGCTCCTCTATTGCAGCTCTTTGTGTCTCTGTGACAGGACTTCTTAAGTCAACAACAATAAGGAATGTGTGGGGCCCAGGGCCACAGAGACACACTTCTCTCCATCTCTGATGTGATCAGTTCTGGGCTCTTGGTGAAAGCAGAAGGATAAATGTGCAGCGAATTCTAAAAGATGAAAAGCTAAAATGAGTGTAACGTCCTGGCATTTAAAGCATACTCGATTTTCTAAATTTCACATGCTATAAAACATTCAATTTTTGCATACATAAAATGCCTACTATTTAGAATGCAAGTATGGGTATTCGGACATGGCCATTATCTTTTTTTCACCAAGAACATTATTTGAAGATAAATAACCATAGACACTCCAGTATTTCACATTTAAAAAACAGTAAGATATTTCCCTACTAATTATGAATTTGTATACTCAACTAAATACTATATACTTTACATATACTCTTGTGTACTATAGTTTTTAAACACTATGATTTGTCCCCTGAAGCTAATGTCACCCTCTATATTGCGCTTTTCAGTGGACGGAGATACTCCAGGCTCCTCAAAAGGACATCAGAAGGCCAAACCGGAGAAACAGCAGGGAGATCACCACTTGGACGGTGGACAATCTTCAATGGGGTCAGAGTACAGGAGTGAGATATAGGAGTAGAAACATTTAAGTGGGAGAGAGAGAAATGAGGAGCTGGAATGAGATTGCCAGGGAGTTGTCATCAAATATAGCAATGAGTTTTTGAGGTCATGTTGAGAACAGAGAGCTTACTGGAGTTGTGACTTGAAAAACTACTATCACCAGTATCAATATCATGTTCTTTGTTATTGTCAATGTCATTGGTCACCATACTGTTACTGGTTTAATATAGTGGCTCTATATGTCCTGTAAATATTGATTTCACTCAATGTATTTATTTGGAGGATAAATAATACACTGAGTTAGGAACATCTTCCTAATATTGAGTTGCACCACCTTTTGCAACCAGAACAGCCTCAGTATGTCGGGGCATGGATCTACAAGGTGTCGAAAGCGTTGCACAGGGAGGCTGGCCCATGTTGACTCCAATGCTTCCCACAATTGTGTGAAGTTGTCGGGATGTCCTTTGGGTGGTGGACCATTCTTGATACACATGGGAAACTGTTGAGCATGAAAAACCCAGCAGTATTGCAGTTCTTGACACACTCAAACCAGTGAGCTTGGCATCTACTACCATACCCTGTTCAAAGGCACTTAAATCTTTTGTCTTGCCCATTCACCCTGTGAATGGCACATAATCACAATCCATGTCTCAATTGTCTCAAGGCTTAAAAATCCTTCTTTAACCTGTCTCCTCCCCTTCATCTACACTTATTGAAGTGTATTTAACAAGTGACATCAATAAGGGATCATAGATTTCACCTGGTCAGTCATGGAAAGAACAGGTGTTCATAATGTTTTGTATACCCTGTGTATGTTTCTGTGAGGAAAAGGCTATATTCTATTAGCCTATGTATTCAGTTATTAGAATAAAAGCATAGTCATGCCAATTGTATCACCTGCAAATTTGTTTTTATTAATCTAAAACAAAACTAAAAACATTTTCAAACCCAACCTTACTTATTTACAAAAACTTTCCTCTCAAGCTTAGTATGGTGACTTGATGTTCACATAGAGCTTGCCAGCTTGTAGTCCAAAAAACAGAAATTAGTTAGCATTTTATACATCTAGTTACTAAAAGGAGAAAGAATAGGATTTTGGAATAAACTCAGAAAATAAGGTCTGAGGTTAAAACCGGCTTGGGAAATCTTGTATGTTTTGTTCTATGAGATAATACCAGTCAGTTAACATGACCTTTATGAATTTTGAAGCTTTAGTGTGATTTATGTGCTTGTTTTGATTTACAACTGCTTAGAAATTCCCAGTAGGCGACATTAGTTGATGAAGATAGAAGAAAATGTATAATAAGATCTCCTAAGCCTGTGTTTATTATATACAGTGCCTTGCGAAAGTATTCGGCCCCCTTGAACTTTGCGACCTTTTGCCACATTTCAGGCTTCAAACATAAAGATATAAAACTGTATTTTTTTTTGTCAAGAATCAACAACAAGTGGGACACAATCATGAAGTGGAACGACATTTATTGGATATTTCAAACTTTTTTAACAAATCAAAAACTGAAAAATTGGGCGTGCAAAATTATTCAGCCCCCTTAAGTTAATACTTTGTAGCGCCACCTTTTGCTGCGATTACAGCTGTAAGTCGCTTGGGGTATGTCTCTATCAGTTTTGCACATCGAGAGACTGAAATTTTTTCCCATTCCTCCTTGCAAAACAGCTCAAGCTCATTGAGGTTGGATGGAGAGCATTTGTGAACAGCAGTTTTCAGTTCTTGCCACAGATTCTCGATTGGATTCAGGTCTGGACTTTGACTTGGCCATTCTAACACCTGGATATGTCTATTTTTGAACCATTCCATTGTAGATTTTGCTTTATGTTTTGGATCATTGTCTTGTTGGAAGACAAATCTCCGTCCCAGTCTCAGGTCTTTTGCAGACTCCATCAGGTTTTCTTCCAGAATGGTCCTGTATTTGGCTCCATCCATCTTCCCATCAATTCTAACCATCTTCCCTGTCCCTGCTGAAGAAAAGCAGGCCCAACCCATGATGCTGCCACCACCATGTTTGACAGTGGGGATGGTGTGTTCAACTGTGTTGCTTTTACGCCAAACATAACGTTTTGCATTGTTGCCAAAAAGTTCAATTTTGGTTTCATCTGACCAGAGCACCTTCTTCCACATGTTTGGTGTGTCTCCCAGGTGGCTTGTGGCAAACTTTAAACAACACTTTTTATGGATATCTTTAAGAAATGGCTTTCTTCTTGCCACTCTTCCATAAAGGCCAGATTTGTGCAATATACGACTGATTGTTGTCCTATGGACAGAGTCTCCCACCTCAGCTGTAGATCTCTGCAGTTCATCCAGAGTGATCATGGGCCTCTTGGCTGCATCTCTGATCAGTCTTCTCCTTGTATGAGCTGAAAGTTTAGAGGGACGGCCAGGTCTTGGTAGATTTGCAGTGGTCTGATACTCCTTCCATTTCAATATTATCGCTTGCACAGTGCTCCTTGGGATGTTTAAAGCTTGGGAAATCTTTTTGTATCCAAATCCGGCTTTAAACTTCTTCACAACAGTATCTCGGACCTGCCTGGTGTGTTCCTTGTTCTTCATGATGCTCTCTGCGCTTTTAACGGACCTCTGAGACTATCACAGTGCAGGTGCATTTATACGGAGACTTGATTACACACAGGTGGATTGTATTTATCATCATTAGTCATTTAGGTCAACATTGGATCATTCAGAGATCCTCACTGAACTTCTGGAGAGAGTTTGCTGCACTGAAAGTAAAGGGGCTGAATAATTTTGCACGCCCAATTTTTCAGTTTTTGATTTGTTAAAAAAGTTTGAAATATCCAATAAATGTCGTTCCACTAATATTATGTATGGGCTATCCAAATAACTACCCAACGTTTATTGATTATTCCAGTCATTCTTAGCTTAGCTAAATTATATAGTAATTGTGCGTTCTCAATGGACGTTCGGAAGCTTTCATAAATTTGCTCTGGCTACCTACTCCGATTTTGATTTCAGAGCCCTCATGCAGTGTTGCCAACTAATTTTCAGGGTAAATTGCTAGAGGCAGATGTTTTAATTTTTTATTAATTTCAAATCAATACATAAAGCACATGAGGGAACACAAGCATACATAGATTACAAACAATAGACAATCGAGCTAGGGGGTACAATATCACATTACAATTACACAAGGACCTTAAAGGACATGCATATACTTACAATTATAACAGCTTTTTTGTTAGTAGAGCATTTAACTGTCTTAAAATACAGTTACATTTCTTTTTGTAGGGTACGAAAATGTGGTTTTCTGTTTGTAAATTTACATTTGTGTATATGACATTTGGCCAAAAGAATAATGAAATTAATTACATAAAAATGATTCCGCTTATTTCTATTGTATGTAAAGAATCCAAACTCTCCACAATAGTGTAAAATCTTCATAAATGTGTTCAATTATAAACCTACTGATGTCTTGCCACAGTTTTCTTACATGCATACAATGCCAAAAAAGATGTGCTAGAGGCAGATTGATTTGTTGCTAAATTACGTTGTGATGTCATTGCGTGATAACGTAAAACTGCGTCATTACGTAGAATACACAATAACGTTACTCAAATTGACTGGCCATCTCAACGAAAAATATGATTTGACATTTGTTCAGGTACAGACTCCCACTCTTTTCTGTTCTTCTGGCTGTACAAATTTGATTGAGACATGTTGTAAGTTCTGTTCAAGATCAAACATTCGTGACAAACTATATTCATTGGGTTTGGCTCGTCGAACCTGTACTACTACTGCTGCAGTGAGCCAACAATGATTTTCAATTTGCTGAAATTGCTGCTCGCCTGCTGCTGACGTCACTCACAATGCACTTTTGGAGCCAGGCACGTGTGTTGTGACAGTGAAAAATCGTTTTTGTGTCATTTAGAGGGAAAATGCGTGCATTTTAGCCACTTTTCAAAAGTTGCTAAAAGTTCAAAATACATTTTTAAAAGTAGCTAAATTTGTTGCTAGGTGCTGTTTGAAAAAAAGTTGCTAAATCTAGCAACAAAATTGCTAAATTGGCATCACTGCACTCATGTGAGCACAGAATAATGCACAGAATAATGAATTTGGCCGGTGTCAGATAGTCAGTAAAAAATTGTTTTTAAATTGTTGCCAGTAACACAGTTAATCACCAACGCTCTAGATAACATGAAAACAGCCTACCCTGCTCTGCTAGGGCAAGTAAAATGGTCAGAGTGATCACTCTCATTTGTGTCTGGAAGTAGCTAATAAGCTAGCAACGTTAGCTTGGGTGCTTGACTGCCGTTGTAAGGTCAGAATGCTCAAATCAACCCTACTCCTCCGCCCGAGCGTCCAGTGTGTTCTCCGAGAGCGTAACGCTCTTTACAATCTGACAATGCTCTGAATGTATGAGCGCCCTCTGGCAACACACCCGAAGTCATAAAATGTCTAACTAGTCATTTGTTTATGCTAACTAGCTAGCAAGAGGTTGCTTGCAAGAGGTTGCATAGCAACAGCATCAACTTCCGGTAGTCCGGAGAAGCGCTAGACGCTCAACTGAAAGGATACGGTTCCGTTTACAGTACACTAAAATGAACTAATAGTATATAGTAGGTAGTATATACTCATTAAGTATGTAGTATACAATGTGTTAGTACAGTTATTCGAACACAGCTCAGGGTTGAGCTCAATTTCCGGGGGTGACCACTATGAAAAAAAAACACAGAAATGTATTCTACTATTGTAAGTTGCTCTGGATAAGAGCGTCTGCTAAATGACAACAAATGTAAAAATCTCTTAGGCAACATACCACTTAAACTAGAATAATATGTTAAGTGTTAGAAGTCCAAAGTTATTGGATGTGTGTGATGAGTACCCTACAGTAGCAGTGCCCTCTAATGGCATTGCAATATTACTGCAGCACTTGACAATTTCAAAATAGTGGCTGTAGTGTCCCCATCTAACCTACAAACCCAGTTAGTCACTCATTCACGGAAATAAATCAGTTAGGACATACTGACCCTTTCCACATCCATCTGCTGACCTTTGGGGTAAAGTGGATTATTGGTAAATCCACAGGAACAAAACCTTGCTTAGCAATGTCGGCATTTCCTTTGTGAGGTCTTGATGCCAGAATTTGGGACTAACCCCCATTCTAACTTCAGCGAGGTAAGCGAGTATGGCTGCATCAAATTATAGAATAGTTTAACCAGCATTGGTATGTAAGTCTCAGAGGAAGCAAACAAAACTTCCTCTGACAATTGTACCATGATAAGTCAATCCCCTCAGACTGGGCCTGTTTGAGAAAAACGTTCAGTCAGTCAGTGTACACTATGTTCACTGAGCTCAGAGCTCAGTACAGTATCCAATGTAAACAGTGACCAGACTGCTTTAATGTGTGTTACCCAGTCCCTGCTTTCACCAGGCCCGGGTCCGTCTGGGACCTGAACAGCTGGACCTTTATTCTCTGTGCTCTGTGTACTCAGGGGGATGTGTTTAATGTGGACACAGCTTCCTCTCTGGATCTAAGAGCCACGGATCACTGGCTAAAGATGCATAAACACAACAAACTACAGTATACATTGAATTTGAGTGGTAGTGCATGTTCCTAATCTCATCTTCACGTAAGGCAAAAAAAACTGAAAATTTGGATAGGGTATATGAATGTGGAAATAGATTAAATATTTGTCTTTCAATAAACATTCTCTTTAAAAAAAATATGACCTGTAAAAGCTCCCACCCCACCATCAAATTCAGACTTGTACGTGGTACGTACAACGTATACAGTTGAAGTCGGAAGTTTACATACACTTAGGTTGGAGTCATTAAAACTAGTTTTTCAACCACTCCACACATTTCTTGTTTACAAACTATAGTTTTGGCAAGTTGGTTGGGACATCTACTTTGTGCATGACAAATTTTTCCCAAAATTGTTTACAGATTATTTCATTTATAATTCACTGTATCACCATTCCAGTGGGTCCGAGGTTTACATACACTAAGTTGACTGTACCTTTAAACAGCTTGGAAAATTCCAGAAAATGATGTCATGGCTTTAGAAGCTTCTGATAGGCTAATTGACATAATTTGAGTCAGTGGATGTATTTCAAGGCCAACCATCAAATGGAGTGCCTCTTTGTTTGACATCATGGGAAAATCAAAAGAAATCAGCCAAGACCTCAGAATTTTTTTTGTAGACCTCCACAAGTCTGGTTCATCCTTGGTAGCAATTTCCAAATGCCTGAAGGTACCACATTCATCTGTACAAACAATAGTACGCAGGTATAAACACCATGGGACCATGCAGCCGTCATACCACTCAGGAAGGAGACACGTTCTGTCTCCTAGAGATGAACGTACTTTGGTGTCAAAGTGCAAATCAATCCCAGAACAACAGCAAAGGGCCATTGTGAAGATGCTGGAGGAAACAGGTACAAAAGTTTATATTTCCACAGTAAAATGAGTCCTATATCACATTAACTGAAAGGCCCCTCAGAAAGGAAGAAGCCACTGCCCAAAAAAAACAAACTATGGTTTGCAACTGCACATGGGGACAAAGATCGTACTTTTCACATGGGGACAAAGATCTATTTTTTTTCATTAAAAAAAAGTAGGAACTGTTTGGCCATATGTTTGGGAGAAAAGGGGACGCTTGCAAGCCGAAGAACACCATCCAACCATGAAGCCCGGGGGTGGCAGCATCATGTTGTGGGGGTGCTTTGTTGCAGGAGGGATGGGTTCACTTCACAAAATAGATGGCATCATGAGGCGGGAAAATTATGTGGAAATATCGAAGCAAAATTTAAAGGCGATGCTACCAAATACTAATTGAGTGTATGTAAACTACTGACCCACTGGGATTGTGATGAAAGAAATAAAAGCTGAAATAAATAAATCTCTCTACTATTATTCTGACATTTCACATTCTTAAAATAAAGTGGTGATCCTAACTGACCTAAGACAGGGAATTTTTACTTGGATTAAATGTCAGGAATTGTGAAAAACAGAGTTGAAATGTATTTGGTTAAGGTGTATGTAAACTTCAGACTTAAACTGTATGTATCACCTTAAGGAATAAGGAACGCATTTGTGCCATCATATATTACAAAAAGTTATCCTTAGAACACAAATCTCAAACCGTGTTCAAGATTCCCTCTCAAAATGCAGTGCAATCAACTTTTTGGTTCACAGTGAAACGGTAAACAGGGGTGCTCTGTCATCTAGAGAGAAACCAGATAAGTAAAAGGAATGTGATTTAATCTAACATGAATCTGATGTTTTAGAAATACAATGCAATATAAATTATTTTAAATAAACAGTCTAATGTACCTAATACCTTGAATCAACACTGAATATTATTATTTAATGTTTAATGTTTTTTCGAGATAATTATCTGCATATCTGGAGCTACAAACTCTTTCAGCTCTGACAACCTGACATTGAACGTTAGAGGTCATGTCAAGCTCGGAATTTCAATGGCAACAACAGGACCTGTATAAAACAGCCAAAACAACTGAGTCAATATCAATGTCATGGTGGGAGGAGCTAAACATTTAGCATCTGTGGATCAAGTTCAAAAGCAAGAGTTTGAACTTGGAACCCCTCAAGCCAATCCAAAGCTTGCTGGTTCCCAGCCAACCTTACTCTCCAGTTAACCAATAGATTGGAGATTCACGTCCAATAAGATCACAAGTCATTGAGGATATTCTCCCTCATTGGTCAGTCGTCAGGAACAGCCTCATCCACCCACTTCAAATAGGGCAGGCTCCCGTCCTCCACAGGGAAACTAAGCACCTCTGGAGTCTCATAGGGATGCACAGACCTGGGGAGGAGCAACAACACATACATTATGTAGCAGGTGCCTAAGTTAGCTTTGCTACTGCCTTCCTGAGACCTGAAGTTCTGTTTCCCGAGACCCAACTGCTTGGGATAATTTCTATTAAAAAAAAAAAATGTAACTTACTTGACATAGTCTATGAGCCTTTGGGTCTTCGAGGTCCTCGTCTTCACCAACTACAATGCAGAAAAATCCTAGCTATTACTCTGGAAAGTTGGTTTCAACAACCAGTGTAATACTGAACGACCGGCCAGAGACATGAAAGCATAGCTCTACTAAATAACTTTACCATCAGAATTTCCGTCGCATCTTGAATCTCCCCTTTCCAGTAATACCTATGGGACAAAAATAAAAACCTTTGGGACATTCACAGTAGTAAACTGTACATGGGTTGTTCAATGAAACGAGTGATTATATTTTAAGTAGATATTGAGCACAAATATTGAATTTTAAAAGCATGTTATATTAAATGATGTGCCCTTTAATATAGACCACATGGAACATTCAATAAAATGCAGTATTTTGACATGTCCCTTTGTACATCCTCTGACTTCTAGGAGGATTTTAACCCCAACATTTATCCAAGTTTACAGCATCATTGTAGTTATTTTGTTGCTTCGACAGTCATTTCTGAAGATTATTATTCATTTCATGTGATTCATATTAAGGTAAAAAAAAAAACATGTCCCTCATTTAAAGGTCGACCCTGCTATGTGAACTGTTATGCGAAATCATAAAGCAGGTGAGCTGGTTCTACTCTGTTTAACCATTTTCTGGTGTTTTGTGGTGGGAAAATGAGCAGGTCAAGCATAACACATTAACCCTATTACACCTAGATAGACAGGCTAAAAATGTTTGAACAATTTAATGTCCAGTTTTGTGAAGTTTGCATTAAATTACCACTCCCTGTTACACACAACAAACTTCCAATCCTCCTGTCACAATTGGATTTATTAAGGCGATGTCTTCAACCCTGTTATGGTAAACCATGTTACTTTATTTGGCACTTAATAGGCACATACTATAGTCTTTTTTATTTAACCTTTGAGATGGGAAAATAAAACAATGGCCTGCCATCCACACCTTTTTAAAATTTTCGCCTGAAGCAAGGATATGCATATTCTTGGTACCATTTGAAAGGAAACACTTTGAAGTTTGTGGAAATGTGAAAGGAATGTAGGAGAATAACACACAATAGATCTGGTAAAAGATAAAAGAAAACAACAATCGTTATTTTGTATTTTTTTGTACCATCATCTTTGAAATGCAAGAGAAAGGCCATAAAGTATTATCCCAGCCCAGGTGCAATATACATTTTGCAGTGTATGTGCCATTACATTTATGTTAAATGTTGTATCAAGACTGCTCAAATATGCCTAATTTGTTTATTAATAACTTTTCATGTTCAAAATTGTGCACTCTTCTCAAACAATAGCATGGTATTATTTCACTGTAATAGCTACTGTAAATTGGACAGTGCAGTTAGATTAGATTAGATTTAAGCTTTCTGCCAACATCAGATATGTCTATGTCCTGGGAAATCATGCTCATCGCATTAGCCTACGTTAGCTCAAACGTCCCGTGGAAGGGACACCGATTCCAAAGAAGTTAATAACCTCTTGAAGCTAGGGGGCACTATTTTTATGTTTGGAAAAATAACGTTCCCAAAGTAAATGGCCTATTTCTCAGGACCAGATGCTAGAATATGCATATAATTGACAGATTAGGATAGAAAACACTCTAAAGTTTCCAAAACGGTCTAAATGTTGTCTGTGAGTATAACAGAACTGATATTGCCCTGAGAAAAATCAAACCAGGAAGCGGCTTCTATTTTGAAAACTCCATGTTCCATAGCCTCCCATTGCTCCATTTAAAGGGATATCAACCAGATTCCTTTTCCTATCGCTTCCTCAAGGTGTCAACAGTTTATTTAACTAGGCAAGTCAGTTAAGAACAAATTCTTATTTTCAATGACGGCCTAGGAACAGTGGGTTACCTGCCTGTTTAGGGGCAGAACAGATTTGTACCTTGTCAGCTCGGGGGTTTGAACTTGCAACCTTCCGGTTACTAGTCCAACTCTCTAACCACTAGGTTTCCCTGACCATGCCACCATTCTCAGTCTTCAGACATAGTTTCAGGCTTTTATTTTGAAGAATGAGCGTGAACAACCACATTGCGTAAGTGGATAGGTGGGGGCTCTCAGAGTGAATTGTGCGCAAAAGAGAAAGGCGGCCATTGTTACTCCCGGTCCTAGTGAAAAGCCAACTGTTCCGGTTGATATATTATCGAATAGATATTTGAAAAACACCCTGAGGATTGATTATAAAAAACGTCTGACATGTTTGTGGACATTAGGGATATAATTTGGAATTTTTGTCTGCGTTGTCATGACCGCTCTTTACGGTGGATTCCTGGGCATAACGCACCAAACTAACGGAGGTATTTGGATATAAAAAATATCTTTATGGAACAAAAGGAACATTTGTTGTTTCTAGCAGACCACCATAGTCCCTGTGCCCAAGAACACAAAGGAAACCTGCCAAAATGACTACAGACCTGTAGCGCTCACGTCCATAGCCATGAAGTGCTTGAAAGGTTGGTAATTCCTCACATCAACACCATTATCCCAGAAACCCTAGACCCACTCCAATTTGCACACCACCCAAACAGATCCACAGATGATGCAATCTCTATTGCACTCCACACTACCCTTTCCCACCTGGACAAAAGGAACACGGGCCGCCCCCAGGTGGTAAAGGTAGGTAGCAACACATATTCCACGCTGATCCTCAACACTGGAGCTCCACAGGGGTGCGTGCTCAGTCCCCTCCTGTACTCCCTGTTCACCCATGACTGCATGGCCAGGCACGACTCCAACACCATCATTAAGTTTGCAGATGACAACAGTGGTAGGCCTGATCACAGACAACGATGAGACAACCTATAGGGAGGAGGTCAGAGACCTGGCCGTGTGGTGCCAGAATAACAACCTATCCCTCAACGTAACCAAGAATAAGGAGATGATTGTGGACTACAGGAAAAGGAGGACCGAGCATGCCCCCATTCTCATCGACAGGGCTGTAGTAGAGCAGGTTGAGAGCTTCAAGTTCCTTGGTGTTCACATCAACAACAAACTAGAATGGTCCAAACACACCAAGACAGTCGTGAAGAGGGCACAACAAAGCCTATTCCCCCTCAGGAAGCTAAAAAGATTTGGCCTGGGTCCTGAGATCCTCAAAAGGTTCCACAGCTGCAACATCGAGAGCATCCTGACTGGTTTCATCACTGCCTGGTACGGCAACTGCTCGGCCTCCGACCGCAAGGAACACTACAGAGGGTAGTGCGTACGACCCAGTACATCACTGGGCCTAAGCTGCCTGCCATCCAGGACCTCTCCACCAGGCATTGTCAGAGGAAGGCCCTAAAAATTGTCAAAGATCCCAACCACCCCAGTCATAGACTGTTCTCTCTACTACCGCATGGAAAGCGGTACCGGAGTGCCAAGTCTAGGACAAAAAGGCTTCTCAATAGTTTTTACCCCCAAGCCATAAGACTCCTGAACAGGTAATTAAATGCCCCAAACCCTCTTTTTACGCTGCTGCTACTCTCTGTTTATCATATATGCATAGTCACTTTAACTATACATTCATGTACATACTACCTCAATTGGGCCGACCAACCAGTGCTCCCGCACATTAGCTAACCGGACTATCTGCATTGTGTTCCGCCACCCACCACCCACCAACCCCTCTTTTACGCTACTGCTACTCTCTGTTCATCATATATGCATAGTCACCAACCATATCTACATGTACATACTACCTCAATTAGCCTGACTAACCGGTGTCTGTATGTAACATCGCTACTTTTATAGCCTCACTACTGTATATAGCCTGTTTTTTTACTGTTTTAATTCTTTACTTACCTGACATCTTTTTTGCACTATTGGTTAGAGCCTGTAAGTAAGCATTTCACTAAGGTCTACACCTGTTGTATTCTGCACACGTGACAAATAAACTGTGATGTTATTTGATTCGATTTTTTTGAGAGATATTGGTTCTTGTAGAATCGGTTTTCTTCCATATTGTTATAGTGTTCTTAACTATGAAGATGTTAATGTTCTTAGCTTTATCCTTTGAAAATAGACATGTGTAAAGATTCAGTCGGTGAGCATGTGTATCTCTTTAGTGCACTTAACAATAAGTCTTGGGTGGCGAGTTGATACAATTCCAAGTCTCAGTAGTTTCCTTAGCAATGGATATCCACACTCAGGAAGGGTGTGTTTGTGTGAGTGTGTGTGGGTTGGTTCTTCTATCCTTGTGGGGACCTAAAATCCTCAAAAGTCCTCACAAGGATAGTAAAGACAAGGATAGTAAATTCTCACATCCCAATTGGACAAAGGCTATTTTAAGCTTATGGGTTAGGTTTAGGGTTAGGGTTAAGGTAAGGGGTTTAGGGTTACAGTTTGGGTTAGGGTAAAGGTAAGGGGTTTAGGGTTACAGTTTGGGTTAGGGTAAAGGTAAGGGGTTTAGGGTTACAGTTTGGGTTAGGGTAAAGGTAAGGGGTTTAGGGTTAGGGTTACAGTTTGGGTTAGGGTAAAGGTAAGGAGTTTAGGGTTACAGTTTGGGTTAGGGTAAAGGTAAGGGGTTTAGGGTTACAGTTTGGGTTAGGGTAAAGGTAAGGGGTTAGGGTTACAGTTTGGGTTAGTGTAAAGGTAAGGGGTTTAGGGTTAGGGTTACAGTTTGGGTTAGTGTAAAGGTAAGGGGTTTAGGGTTACAGTTTGGGTTAGGGTAAAGGTAAGGGGTTTAGGGTTACAGTTTGGGTTAGGGTAAAGGTAAGGGGTTTAGGGTTACAGTTTGGGTTAGGGTAAAGGTAAGGGGTTAGGGTTAAAGTTTGGGTTAGTGTAAAGGTAAGGGGTTTAGGGTTAGGGTTACAGTTTGGGTTAGGGTAAAGGTAAGGGGTTTAGGGTTAGGGTTACAGTTTGGGTTAGTGTAAAGGTAAAGGGGTTTAGGGTTACAGTTTGGGTTAGGGTAAAGGTAAGGGGTTTAGGGTTACAGTTTGGGTTAGGGTAAAGGTAAGGGGTTAGGGCTACAGTTTGGGTTAGGGTAAAGGTAAGGGGTTAGGGTAAAGGTAAGGGGTTAGGGTAAAGGTAAGGGGTCAGGTTTAGGGTTAGGGTAACAGTCTGGGTTAGGGTAAAAGTAAGGGGTTAGGTTTAGGGTTACAGTTTGGGTTATGGTAGAGGTAAGGTGTTAGGTTTAGGGTTAGGGTTAGAGTAAAGGGGTAAGGGGTTAGGGTTACAGTTTGGGTAAGGGTAAAGGTAAGGGGTCAGGTTTAGGGTTAGGGTAACAGTCTGGGTTATGGTAGAGGTAAGGTGTTAGGTGTAGGGTTAGTGTTACAGTTTGGGTTAGGGTAAAGGTAAGGGGTTAGGGTTAGGGTTACAGTTTGGTTTAGGGTTACAGTTTGGGTAAGGGTAAAGGTAAGGGGTTAGGTTTAGGGTTAGTGTTACAGTTACCTTTACTCTAACCCAAACTTTAACCCTAATGCAGCGTTTCCCCTTTGTGGTCCTGAGGAATGAGTTCTGAAAACCCTGGGTTAGTGGTTAGGTTTAGGGTTATGGGTTAAGGTTGTGTGTGTGTGTGTGTGTGTGTGTATCCTGTGTGGCTCAGTTGGTAGAGAATGGTGCTTGCAATGCCAGGATTAGCTTCCCTTGGGGCAACCAGTACGGAAAATGTATGTAGTCACTACTGTAAGTCGCTCTGGATAAGAGTATCTGCTAAAATTGAAAACTTTGTGTGAACCAGACTGACACTGGCAGTACTTACATGGTGGAGGTCCTGGGCAGAATATTGATGCATGCTGCCATCCTCCTCTCCATAATGGCTCTGATGGAGAGAAGAAGACGGAAGGGAGGAGAGGAGAGAGACAGCAACAATTATGATATCATTCAGTTATTTTGTAGATGTGTTGTTATTTTAAAGAATATTTGGCCTATTTAGTATATGGCCCAGGGCCGTGCACAGAGCTTTCAGGGGACACGTGCTGAAACTGTACAAATGAATATCTCGAAATTCACAGCATACCAACAACTGCTTCTGTAGCAAAACTGTTACCATTTTTGAGAATAGGCCATTTTAATTCTGCAACAGCACACTCACTCATCACAAATTGTAAGCAAGCTAGTTACAGTGCCTCCTAAAGACATGATTGACATCGGTGTAACGGCTTTCCTCTTCCTCTTCTGATGAGGAGTAGCAAGAATCGGACGAATACGCAGCGTGGTAAGTGTTCATCTTGGTTTTTAATAAGAACACTGAACAAAACAATAAACAACAACGTGAAACAAAACCGAAACAGTTCCATGTGGAAACTGACACGGAAAATAATCACCCACAACTCAAAAGTGAAACCAGGCTACCTAAGTATGGTTCTCAATCAGGGACAACGATTGACAGCTGCCTCTGATTGAGAACCATACCAGACCAAAAACAGAAATCACAAAACATAGAAAAAGGAACATAGACAACCCACCCTACTCACGCCCGGATCATTCTAAAACAAAGACATAACAACAGAACTAAGTTCAGAACGTGACAATCGGGAAAAGATGGTGAGCTATCAATTGATCATTCATATTGATGATTGATGTAAATCTGCTAGTTAGCTAGCTCAATTTGTTTTTATAATTGTGATTTATCTCCAATGCTCTTAAATAATAACTTCATAATATACACTGAACAACATCCAACAATTTCAAATATTTTACTGACTTACAGTTCATATAAGGAAATCAGTCAAGTGAAATAAATTCATCAGGCTCTATTCTATACATTTCACATGACTGGGAATACAGATATGCATATCTTGGTCAAAGATACCTTAAAAAAAGTAGGGGTGTGGATGAGAAAACCTTTCAGTGTCTGGTGTGACCACAATTTTCTTCATGCAGCACGACACATCTCCTTCGCAAAGAGTTGATCAGGCTGTCGATTGTGCCCTGTGGAATGTTGTCCCACTCCTCTTCAATGGCTGTGCGAAGTTGCTGGATATTGGCAGAAACTGGAACACGGTGCCGTACATGTCGATCCAGAGCATCCCAAACACGCTTAATGGGTGACATGTCTGATGAGCATGCAGACCATGGAAAAACATGGACATTTTCTGCTTCCAGGATTTCTGTACGGATCCTTGTGACATCGGGCCATGCATTATCATGCTGAAACAGGAAGTGATGCCGGCGGATGAATGGATGAATGGCATGACCGTGGGCCTCAGGATCTCGAGTATTTCTGTTGAAACGACGTGGCTATGCAAAATCACTTGATGTTTTTGGAACTAGTGAATCTAATACGCCAATGTAAACTCAGATTTTTTTAATATAAATATGAACTTTATCAAATAAAACATGCATGTATTGTGTAACATGAAGTCCTATGAGTGTCATCTGATTAAGATAATTCAAGGTTAGTGATTAATTTTATCTCTATTTCTGCTTTTTGTGAATTATATATTTCGCTGGAAAATGGCTGTGGTTATTGTGGTTTGGTGGAGACCTAGCATAATCGTTTGTAGTGCTTTTGCTGAAAAGCATATTTGAAATCGGACACTTTGGTGGGATTAACAACAAGATTACCTATAAAATGATATAAGACGCATGTATGTTTTAGGAATTGTAATTATGAGATTTCTGTGGTTTGAATTTGGCGCCCTCTATTTTCACTGGTAGTTGTCATATCGATCCCGTTAGCGGGATTGCAGCCATAATTAAGGAGATACATACCGTTTTTAATTTTAACTTTATTTAACTAAGCAAGTCAGTTAAGAACAAATTCTTATTTTCAATGACGGCCTAGTAGGGGTGTGGATGAGAAAACCTTTCAGTGTCTGGTTAACTGCCTGTTCAGGGGCAGAACAACAGATTTGTACCTTGTCAGGTCGGGGGTTTGAACTTGCAACCTTCCGGTTATTAGTCCAACACTCTAACCACTAGGCTACCCAGTCGGAAGTCGGAGGTTTACTTACACCTTCGCCAAGTACATTTAAACTCAGTTTTTCACAATTCCTGACATTTAATCAGAGTAAAAATTCCCTGGCTTAGGTCAGTTAGGATCACCACTTTATTTTAAGAATGTGAAATGTCAGAATAATAGTAGGGAGCATGATTTATTTCAGCTTTTATTTCTTTCATCACATTCCCAGTGGGTCAGTAGTTTACATACACTTAATTAGTTTTTGGTAGCATTGCCTTTAAATTGTTTAATGTGGGTCAAACATTTCGGGTAGCCTTCCACAAGCTTCCCACTGTAAGTTGGGTGAATTTTGGCCCATTCCTTCTGACAGAGCTGATGTAACTGAATCAGGTTTGTAGGCCTCCTTGCTCGCACACGCCTTTTCAGTTCTGCCCACAAATGTTCTATAGGATTGAGGTCAGGGCTTTGTAATGGCCACTCCAATACCTTGACTTTGTTGTCCTTAAGCCATTTGCCACAACTTTGGAAGTATGCTTTGGGTCACTGTCCATTTGCAACCAAGCTTTAACTTCCTGACTGATATCTTGAGATGTTGCTTCAATATACTCACATAATGTTCCTCCCTCATGTTGCCATCTATTTTGTGAAGTGCACCAGTCCCTCCTGCAGCAAAGCAACCCCACAACATGATGCTGCCACCCCCGGGCTTCACGGTTGGGATGGTGTTCTTCGGCTTGCAAGCCTCCCCATTTTTCCTCCAAACATAATGATGGTCATTATGGCCAAACAATTCTATTTTTGTTTCATCAGACCAGAGGACATTTCTCCAAAAAGTATGATCTTTATCCCCATGTGCAGTTGCAAACTGTAGTCTGGCTTTTTTTATGGTGGTTTTGGAGCAGTGGCTTCTTCCTTGCTGATTGGCCTTTCAGGTTATGTCGACATAGGACTTGTTTTACTGTGGATATAGATACTTTTGTACCTGTTTCCTCCTGCATCTTCACAAGGGCCTTTGCTGTTATTCTGGTATTGATTTGCACTTTTCGCACCAAAGTGCGTTAATCTCTAGGAGACAGAATGTGTCTCCTTCCTGAGCAGTATGACGACTGCATGGTCCCATGGTGTTTATGCTTGCGTAATATTGTTTGTACAGATGAACGTGTTACCTTCTGGCGTTTGTAAATTGCTCCCAAGGATGAACCAGACTTGTGGAGGTCTACAATAGTTTTTCTGAGGTCTTGGTTGATTTCTTTAGATTTTCCCATGATGTCAAGCAAAGAGGCACTGAGTTTGAAGGCAGGCCTTGAAATACATCCACAGGTACACCTCCAATTGACTGAAATGATGTCAAGCTTCTAAAGCCATGACATATTTTTTGGGCATTTTCCAAGCTGTTTAAAGGCACAGTCAACTTAGTGTAGGTAAACTTCTGACCCACTGGAATTGAGATACAGTTAATTATAAGTGAAATAATCTGTTTGTAACAATTGTTGGAAAAATTGCTTGTATCATGCACAAAGTAGATGTCCTAACCGACTTTCCAAAACTATAGTTTGTTAACAAGAAATTTGTAGAGTGGTTGAAAAATGAGTTTTAATGACTCCAACCTAAGTGTATGTCAACTGTACATGTAAACTACCGTTCAAAAGTTTGGGGTCACTTCGAAATGTCCTTGTTTTTGTCCATTAAAATAACATCAAATTGATCAGAAATACATTGTTAAATGATGTACTGTAAATGACTGTTGTAGCTGGAAACTGAATATCTACATAGGCGTACAGAGACCCATTATCAGCAATCATCACTCCTGTGTTCCAATGCCACGTTGTGTTAGCTAATATAAGTTTATAATTTTAAAGGTCAAATTGGTCATTAGAAAACCATTTTGTAATTATGTTAGCACAGCTGTAAACTGTTCTTCTAATTAAAGAAGCAATAAAATGGGCCTTTAGACTAGTTGAGTATCTGGAGCATCAGCATTTGTGGGTTCGATTACAGGCTCAAAATGGCAAGAAACAAAGTCTTTCTTCTGAAAAAAAATCTTTCTTCTTCAGTCTATTCTTGTTCTGAGAAATTAAGTCTATTCTCTGTGAGAAATTGCCAAGAAACTGAATATCTCGTACAACGCTGTATACTACTCACCTTCACAGAACAGCGCAAACTGGCTCTAAGCAGAATGGACAGAGGAGTGGGAGGCCCGGTGCACAATTGAGCAAGAGGACAAGTACATTAAAGTGTCTAGTTTGAGAAACAGATACCTCACAAGTCCTCAACTGGCATCTTCATTAAATAGTACCCGCAAAACACCAGTCTCAACGTCAACAGTGAAGAGGCGACTCCTGCTGGCCTTCTAGGCAGAGTTGCTAAGAAAAAGCCATATCTCAGACATCTGACCAACATTCTGAAGGCACAGGGGGGAAAGGAGATCAAAATCCACGGCCAGTCCATTCGACTCGTCCAGCACCTGTCTACTAGGCTTATGAAAAACAACGCAAGCAATACATTCCGATCAGACAGTCATTGGAGGGAAAAGGAATCAAATCTTAACTCTGCTTCCTGACAATTGTGTGGGTATGGAAGGGAACAAAAAGGATGGAATTCACAAGCGCTGATGAAGCACCTAATCAAGCTTCAACTGGCAGATTCAATAAATAGTACCCGCAAAACACCATTCTCAACGTCAACAGTGAAGAGGCGACTCCAGGAGGCTGGTCTTCTAGGCAGAGTTGCAAAGAAAAAGCCATTTCTCTGTCCAGTGTCTGTGTTCTTTTGCCCATCGTAATATTTGTATTTTATTGGCCAGTCTGAGATATGGCTTTTTCTTTGCAACTCTGCCTAGAAGGACAGCATCCTGGAATCGCCAGTTTTTTTATTTTTTACATTGGATAAAAGTAGATACTCAGAGCTATTAAATGGTATGTCATACAGTACAATTAACGAACAATGAGAAAGTAATTCTGCTTTTAAAGTTGATAAACTTGTAACCTCACCTTTGAGAAAATGGCCCTTGAATGTTTTGGTAAACCTACTGGAGCACTCTTCTTTGTTTACACCCATTCAGCGTCTTTCACACCCTCTTGAACCTTAGCCCCACCCCCACCCATCTCCTTAAGGATTCACGTGAGGCCATTTACTAAACAACCAAAGTTTCAAGACTAAAGGCTGGTTTATACTACGTCTATCGACAGTTGTCGCAGTGACATCATGAATAGTATATTGTCTTCTAAAATCAAACTTCGTTAACGTCGTTGTCGTTATAAAAAAGTGCAAACACAAAAACTACAGGCTGCATGACATCAGCAACTTGGTGGTCCAAAATAGCTTAACTAGTGTATTTTAACACCAATAAACCCACCCGTTTAAAAATGAATTTAGCATATGTCAATCTAGCAAACTAGACAACTAAAAGTAACTTTCTTAACAATGTTTTGGTTAGTTTCTAGCTTGTTAGCTAGATAGCTAATGTTAAACAAACTGGCTAGCCAATTCAAATAATGATCATATCCTGTAGCTGACAACATCTTCACTTTAGCTCATTTGTCTTCATTATTACAGGAAAATTAGCTTACAACAAGATCATTATTTACAAGTTAATGGCGAGCCAATTACAGAAAATTGCTTATGGTTGTGAGTGTGACAAAATAAAAGCAGGGCATTCTACCTGAGAATATTAGAACTTGTGTAGTGTAGTCAGCTCAGCTATCACCATTGAGACCGTGTCTGTGCCTCGACCTGGGTTGGGCAAAACTAAACATGGCGGTGTTCGCCTTAGCAATCTCACTAGGATAAAGACCACCTCCATTCCTGTCATTATTGAAAGAGATCATGATACCTCACATCTCAAAATAGGGCTACTTAATGTTAGATCCCTTACTTCAAAGGCAATTATAGTCAATGAACTAATCACTGATTATAATCTTGATGTGATTGGCCTGACTGAAACATGGCTTAAGCCTGATGAATTTACTGTGTTAAATGAGGCCTCACCTCCTGGCTACACTAGTGACCATATCCCCCTTGCATCCCGCAAAGGCGGAGGTGTTGCTAACATTTACGATTGCAAATTTCAATTTACAAAAAAAAAAATGACGTTTTCGTCTTTTGAGCTTCTAGTCATGAAATCTATGCAGCCTACTCAATCACTTTTTATAGCTACTGTTTACAGGCCTCCTGGGCCATATACAGCGTTCCTCACTGAGTTCCCTGAATTCCTATCGGACCTTGTAGTCATAGCGGATAATATTCTAATCTTTGGTGACTTTAATATTCACATGGAAAAGTCCACAGACCCACTCCAAAAGGCTTTCGGAGCCATCATCGACTCAGTGGGTTTTGTCCAACATGTCTCTGGACCCACTCACTGTCACAGTCATACGCTGGACCTAGTTTTGTCCCATGGAATAAATGTTGTGGATCTTAATGTTTTTCCTCATAATCCTGGACTATCGGACCACCATTTTATTACGTTTGCAATTGCAACAAATAATCTGCTCAGACCCCAACCAAGGATCATCAAAAGTCGTGCTATAAATTCACAGACAACACAAAGATTCCTTGATGTCCTTCCAGATTCCCTCTGTCTACCCAAGGACGCCAGAGGACAAAAATCAGTTAACCACCTAACTGAGGAACTCAACTTAACCTTGCGCAATACCCTAGATGCAGTTGCACCCCTAAAAACTAAAAACATTTCTCATAAGAAACTAGCTCCCTGGTACACAGAAAATACCCGAGCTCTGAAGCAAGCTTCCAGAAAATTGGAACGGAAATGGCGCCACACCAAACTGGAAGTCTTCCGACTAGCTTGGAAAGACAGTACTGTGCAGTACCGAAGAGCCCTTACTGCTGCTCGATCATCCTATTTTTCTAACTTAATTGAGGAAAATAAGAACAATCCGAAATTCCTTTTTGATACTGTCGCAAAGCTAACTAAAAAGCAGCATTCCCCAAGAGAGGATGACTTTCACTTTAGCAGTAATAAATTCATGAACTTCTTTGAGGAAAAGATTATGATTATTAGAAAGCAAATTACGGACTCCTCCTTAAATCTGCGTATTCCTTCAAAGCTCAGTTGTCCTGAGTCTGCACAACTCTGCCAGGACCTAGGATCAAGAGAGACGCTCAAGTGTTTTAGTACTATATCTCTTGACACAATGATGAAAATAATCATGGCCTCTAAACCTTCAAGCTGCATACTGGACCCTATTCCAACTAAACTACTGAAAGAGCTGCTTCTTGTGCTTGGCCCTCCTATGTTGAACATAATAAACGGCTCTCTATCCACCGGATGTGTACCAAACTCACTAAAAGAGGCAGTAATAAAGCCTCTCTTGAAAAAGCCAAACCTTGACCCAGAAAATATTTTAAAAACTATCGGCCTATATCGAATCTTCCATTCCTCTCAACATTTTTTGAAAAGGATGTTGCGCAGAAACTCACTGCCTTCCTGAAGACAAACAATGTATACGAAATGCTTCAGTCTGGTTTTACACCCCATCATAGCACTGAGACTGGACTTGTGAAGGTGGTAAATTACCTTTTAATGGCATCAGACCGAGGCTCTGCATCTGTCCTCGTGCTCCTAGACCTTAGTGCTGCTTTTGATACCATCGATCACCACATTCTTTTGGAGAGATTGGAAACCCAAATTGGTCTACACGGACAAGTTCTGGCCTGGTTTAGATCTTATCTGTCGGAAAGATATCTGTTTGTCTCTGTGAATGGTTTGTCCTCTGACAAATCAACTGTACATTTTTGGTGTTCCTCAAGGTTCCGTTTTAGGACCACTATTGTTTTCACTATATATTTTACCTCTTGGGGATGTCATTCGAAAACATAATGTTAACTTTCACTGCTATGCGGATGACACACAGCTGTACATTTCAATGAAACATGGTGAAGCCCCAAAATTGTCCTCGCTAAGAAGCCTGTGTTTCAGACATAAGGAAGTGGATGGCTGCAAACTTTCTACTTTTAAACAAGAACAAAACAGAGATGCTTGTTCTAGGTCCCAAGAAACAAAGAGATCTTCTGCTGAATCTGACAAATAATCTTAATGGTTGTACAAACTGTGAAGGACCTCGGCGTTACTCTGGACCCTGAGCTCTCTTTTGACGAACATATCAAGACTGTTTCAAGGACAGCTTTTTTACATCTATGTAACAATGCAAAAATCTGAAACTTTCTGCCCAAAAATGTTGCAGAAAAATTAATCCATGCTTTTGTTACTTCTAGGTTAGACTACTGCAATGCTCTACTTTCCGGCTACCCGGATAATGCACTAAATAAACTTCAGTTAGTGTTAAATACGGCTGCTAGAATCCTGACTAGAACCAAAGAAATTGGTCATATTATTCCAGTGCTAGCCTCCCTACACTGGCTTCCTGTTAAGGCAAAGGCTGATTTCAAGGTTTGACTGCTAACCTACAAAGCATTGCATGGGCTTGCTCCTACTTATCTCTCTGATTTGGTCCTGCCGTACATACCTACACATACGCTACGGTCACAAGACGCAGGCCTCCTAATTGTCCCTAGAATTTCTAAGCAAACAGTTGGATGCAGGGCTTTCTCCTATAGAGCTCCATTTTTATGGAATGGTCTGCCTACCCATGTGAGAGACGCAAACTCAGTCTCAACCTTTAAGTCTTTACTGAAGACTCATCTCTTCAGTGGGTCATATGATTGGGTGTAGTCTGGCCCAGGAGTGGGAAGGTGAACGGAAAGGCTCTGGAGCAACGATCCGTCCTTGCTGTCTCTGCCTGGCCGGTTCCCCTATTTCCACTGGGATTCTCTGCCTCTTACCCTATTACAGGGGCTGAGTCACTGGTGCTCTTTCATGCCGTCCCTAGGAGGGGTGCGTCACTTGACTGGGTTGAGTCACTGATGTGATCTTCCTGTCTGGGTTGGCGCCCCCCTTGGGTTGTGCCATTGCGGAGATCTTTGTGGGCTTTACTCGGCCTTGTTTCAGGATGGTAAGTTGGTGGTTGAAGATATCCCTCTAGTGGTGTGGGAGCTGTGCTTTGGCAAAGTGGGTGGGGTTATATCCTTCCTGTTTGGTCCTGTCTGGGGGTATCATCGGATGGGGCCCCAGTGTCTCCTGACCCCTCCTGTCTCAGCCTCCAGTATTTATGCTGCCATAGTTTGTCGGGGGGCTAGGGTCAGTTTGTTATATCTGGAGTACTTCTCCTGTCTTATCCGGTGTCCTGTGTGAATTTAAGTATGCTCTCTCTAATTCTCTTTCTCTCTTTGTTTCTCTCTCTCGGAGGACCTGAGCCCTAGGACCATGCCTCAGGACTACCTGGCATGATGACTCCTTGCTGTCCCCAGTCCACCTGGCTATGCTGCTGCTCCAGTTTCAACTGTTCTGCCTGCGGTTATGGAATCCTGACCTGTTCACCGGACGTGCTACCTGTCCCAGACATATTATTTGACCACGCTGGTCATTTATGAACATTTGAACATCTTGGCCATGTTCTGTTGTAATCTCCACCCGGAACAGCCAGAAGAGGACTGGCCACCCCTCATAGCCTGGTTCCGCTCTAGGTTTCTTCCTAGGTTTTTGGCCTTTCTAGTGAGTTTTTCCTAGCCAACGTGCTTCAACACCTGCATTGCTTGCTGTTTGTTGTTTGAGGCTGGGTTTCTGTACAGCACTTTGAGATATCAGCTGATGTACGAAGGGCTATATAAATAAATTTGATTTGATTTAAAGTGTGACCTAGGTTATTCTGATTTTTTTAATGAAGCCCACATACTGTATTCTCAACAATTTGAGACCTCTTATGGGATAGATCTTTTCACACAGCCTCATCATTATTTGTTTAACAATTTATCAATTTATTTTCTACAGTCTAGCCAAATATGGAAGGTTTGTTTCAATCTGGTAATGTTACTAATGAACTAATTTCACTTCTGAAGAAAGTGTCTCACTGCCCTCACGTTTGACCATTTCCTTATTTCTTTCCTCTGAAATGGTATAATTGTTAAAGAGATTTCCTCTTTTTAATAAGTATCTGGTGAGTGGCAGAATGAGTCAGAAATTATTTTGTAGCTTAGCTGAGAATGTCTGCATGAGAAAAATTGTTGTTCTGATACTCTCACTCTGAAAGTTTTAAAGATGCACTATGCAGGAATCGCTCCGCCATTTCCTGGTTGCTAAAATTCGAAATGTTCAGTTTATGTGTCAAAACAAGCAAGCATAGTGTAGAAAATCATTGTACCATCTATCCCACTGTGAAATATATTTAAAAAAAAAATATATATATAGCATTTTCAGCTGTTTGAAGCTGGTGTACAAAATCAAAAGTAAAAGATGCAAATAAACTCAACTTAAGAATGGGACACAAAGAAAAATCACACATTGAATAGATCTACCGCTTTGTTAGATTTGCTTTCAATGAGAATGACAGATCTAAACATTTTTGTGTGAATTTGATCGGGTCGCCCAGAAAGTTACGTATTGCAGCTTTAAATATATATCTATAAATGTTTTATTAATTTCAGTTTGTCTACAAATTAATAGTGGATATGTTGGATTTGCGTCTATATCTCAACCAAAACTCAAGGTTAAAGAATAGGACTAAATCAAATTAAATCACATTTCTGAAGAACAGAAGTTGGGTGATGCAACAGGACAACGACCCAAAAGACAGAAGTAAATCAACAACAGAATGGCTTGAACAGAAGAAAATGCGCCTTCTGGAGTGGCCCAGTCAGTCCTGACCTCAACCCAATTGAGATGCTGTGGCATGACCTCAAGAGAGCAGTTCACACCAGGCATCCCAAGAATATTGTGGAACTGAAATAGTTTTGTAAAGAGGAATGATCCAAAATTGCTCCTCACCGTTGTGCAGGTCTGATCCGCAACTACAGAAAACATTTGGTTGAGGTTATTGCTGCCAAAGGAGGGTCAACATGTTTTTAAATCCAAGGGTTCACATACTTTTCCAACCTGCACTGTGAATGTTTACATGTTGTGTTCAATAAAGACATGTACAATTATATTTTTTTGCGTGTTATTAGTTTAAGCAGACTGTGTTTATCTATTGTTGTGACTTAGATGAAGATCAGATAAAATGTTATGACCAATTTATGCAGATATCCAGGTAATTCGAAAGGGTTCACATACTTTTCATTCCCACTATATACTGTATATATATTGTTTTTTTTTGTTGAATCCTGGGTTGAATTGAAATAATAGCTGTATATATAAACATTATGCTAAAATGTTTATATTCTATTGAGCCATTTACTTTATATTCTTATCTTTTATAATTTGTTATTGTTGCATTTTCGAGAAGGAACCTGCAAGGAAGCATTTCGTTGGACTGTAATAATTAATAAGTAAGTAGAATTTTTTATTTATTTATTATTTATTCTATTTAGTGAGACACACACAGACGAAACATAATTTTCCTCCCATCTAAATGATTCTGTCCTAAAATAGTTATTCAACACTGCCGTGCCGCTCAGCCTCTCTAACCACTAACTCAATATCTAGGTTGAAGGTACCCAGGTTAGGACAAGCTAATAATTCCATGAGGAAGCTTTTGAAAATAAACAGATTCATGGAACCAGCACCAACTAGCATCGCTGGTCCCATTGTTGAGAATTATTCCTCATTTATGCAATGCATTATGGGATATTAGAATATTCTTGTTTTAACCTCTATCTTCAACCTAGCTCATTCTCAGAAAATGCTCTAACACTAACTCTACCTCATCAAAAGATGACACAGTGTTTGAGTGATCCTGTTCCACACAATCGAAGTTGCGTTCAAGGGTTTTCCCCTCATTTTGTTTGGGTGCATGATGTTGTTAAGTAAACACAACCATCACATTGATTGGCCTATAAGCATTTCACCACTGTGTGTAGTTTGTGTGTGGTGGGGTAGTATTGTTTAGTTACAGTGTGATAATGGTAGTCTGGACTGTAGCCTACCGGCCGATGTCCTTGGCTGTCTGTTCGTTGGGGCAGTTGACGAGGAGAACAGAGTGGTGTCCAGGTAGATAGCTCCCTGTAAAGGAAGAATGGAGCTTTCCACCCAGGAACCTCAGCATGGGATACATAGACATGGTCAACACCATTCCCTGGAGAAGAGGGAGGAGGAGGAACAGCAACATAATTAATTTCCCACCCACCTTGTGATCAGAATTTTTGTATTTAACCTTTATTTAACCAGGCAAGTCAATTAAGAACAAATTCTTATTTGCAATGTCGGCCTGACAAGAGGCAAACGTCCTCCTGTGGGGACGGGGGATAAAAACAACAACAACAAACAATGTCAAACAAAATGGACAACACAGACAGAAGACACTGGCAGCAGCACAAATACAACAGCAAACAAACAGTGGATGTTTGTGTGAAGTATAACAACATGCTTCCTTACATAAGGCAATACAAACTCTTGACATAGGGTGACAACTACGTCTCAAAAACCTATTCATCTATGTGTCCTTTGAACTCCAAGGACACCAGGTCCTGGGGTTTTAGGGAATTCCAAGACCAGGGGGCTGAGTAATGACAGGACCTTTTTCCATGCTCGGTTCTAATGTTCGGGACCGTTAGCATAAAACAAGATTGAGATCTAAGCATGTATGTGTTTTCATTTCGAGCTAGAAGAGAGGATAGATAAAATGGCAGTTTTCCTAAAATGGCCTTAAAAGTAACAATGTACTGATTGATGGCATGCCACTTATGCCACATAACAAGTGTAATGCTTTCACATATCACTCCAGGTAGAACAAATTGTCCTTAAAAGACAGATCTAGGATCAGATACCCTACCTTTGACCTTGCATCAGTTGTTAGGCTATTGGGCAAAATCCCCCCTATTATAAGTTGAGGTCACTTCAGGGCAAGTTGTGGAAGGAGTCAGGACATGGTCCCTGATGGTAATTCATTGGTCAGTGAACAATGCCAGGTATTATCCCTGCTGTCCCATCAGAATGCTGTGTCCGGGCCTAATCTTGGTGACTCTCTGTTCTCTATCCTCTTATTATTGTGCTCCCACAGCTGAATGGCTAGTTGGAACAGACAGAGGCCAATTTATAATCCTCTCTCTCTCGCTGCAGCCTCTCTCTGTCTCTCTGCAAGCAGCATGGCATGAGATGGAGTGATTGGCATTTCACTAAATAACAAAGTGACCCCTCCCCCAAAAAACATCTGTCAATAATTGTTTAGTACGAGAGAAGCATTTCACTTTAATAAAATACATCTTTGACTATTTGGGGAGGGGTTTTCCCCCAGATATTGTATTGTTATAGGTAACAGATCTTATATAGACATTTGTGAATTATTGCAACAAAACTGCATTCCAAGACATTATTAATATTAATTTGTCATCTGGATACATTTCTATAATTGTATTCAACAAAAATAATGAACTTACCATACAGATCACGAACAATCCAAAACGACAGAGAGTTTGAGCTAGGGACTGCATGTGATATCGCGGGGACAGGAAGTCCATTTTACTGCCAGCAACAAACGTCATTCCGACCAAGAGTTATTCAGACTGTCAGGCCCGGGTTTGAGAGGGAGAGAACAGATGGCATCTTGTGCGCTGAACTTGAACTGGAGAGGGTGGAGAGGATCTATAAGCAGCTATGCGCTTATACCCTCACCAATAAAGTTCTCGCTTCATAGTCCGTTGCCCATTTCTTGTGAATAATAGTCTATTTTTAATGTGCTATATCTGCAAAGGTGAACTTTTCTGCTGGTGAAGCCACATTGTTGTGGATAGATAAGTGCAGTGACAGGTAGGTCGGATAGGACGGTAAACGACAGCACAGGAATCCGTGCTTGTCATTGGACGTTTGATACTTCCTGATACACCAGCGTCCAACCAAACACCGGCATTGAACATAGGGCGCCACCCCCGAACCCTGGCCGTAAGCTGCTTTCACTCCCTAATAAACATAAGTGCTTTTCACTGGATGAGAGGTAGAGGCTAGAGAGGTAGGCCTCTGTTGTGTGCAGATTAAAAATATAAACGGTTTTATTTTAGTGGGTGAGTTAATACTGTGGGGGGTGGTCTTTTTGCCCGAGATGCAGATGGCTATATCGGTCTGCTAATACAGGACTATTAAAGGCCCATTGCATTACTTTGGTGAAAAAATATACTGTAGTTTTAAAAAGTATTATCATTTATTTTATTATTATTCAGATTTTACAGGGGTGCTGCAGCACCCTCAGCACCCCTACTTCCCGCAGCTATGCCCGCTCATTTGAAAGGAACAATTGAGTAGATCTGCAAAAATAAATAGACCTATGATAAGACGTTTCCATTTATCTGTTCAGAAAACCGCATCAAAACCACAACAACACAACCATGGTTGAGTTTATTGAACAGACAATTTATCATTATAAAATATAGAACATGTTTTATGATAAGAAATGACATGCCCTAAACATATTGCTATACAGTAACTCACCTGTTGCATCATTGTAACAAAGAGAGTCACACAGAAAATACATCAATGTTAATTTGAGGAACGTGTTTTCCTTTTCAGACAATACTGTTGTTCCTTTATTAATCAAGACAATACTGTTGTTCCTTTATTAATCAAGACAATACTGTTGTTCCTTTATTAATCAAGACAATACTGGCTTTGTCCCAAATGGCACCCTATTCCCTAATGGCATTTGTCAGAAGTTATGCACCATAAAGAGAATAGGGTGCAATTTAGGACACAAACACTGTCTTCCTATAACCCTCAGAGAGAAGGCACATTTAGGGCATGGTCATTTAGGGCATGGTCATTTAGGGCATGGTCATTTAGGGCATGGTCATTTAGGGCATGGTCATTTGGGGCATGGTCATTTGGGGCATGGTCATTCGGGGCATGGTCATTTGGGGCATGGTCATTTGGGGCATGGTCATTTAGGGCATGGTCATTTAGGGCATGGTCATTTAGGGCATGGTCATTTGGGGCATGGTCATTTAGGGCATGGTCATTTGGGGCATGGTCATTTAGGGCATGGTCATTTAGGGCATGGTCATTTAGGGCATGGTCATTTAGGGCATGGTCATTTGGGGCATGGTCATTTAGGGCATGGTCATTTAGGGCATGGTCATTTAGGGCATGGTCATTTAGGGCATGGTCATTTAGGGCATGGTCATTTAGGGCATGGTCATTTGGGGCATGGTCATTTGGGGCATGGTCAAGGAATTTGACAGGGCCCTTTTACTGCACAAACACAGATATTGTAACTAAGATCCTACTGGAAGATGAAAGGTTTACATCAAACACTGTCTGTGGTGTGATAGTGCACAGTCAGTTGTTACAAACTGACTCCAATAATTCTATGACTAGGCCTATATGCCATTGTTATTGTGTTATGCAGCCGTTATGACAGTGATACAAAACCGACAAAGCAGAGAAGATGATAAGCAAAAGGATAATAAACAGCTCCACGATTTCCCCTGGTTGAGTTATAGTTGATAGCAGACAGTCAACTGACTTCTGCTTTTCAGGAGAATGAACCAGAACCAAACACCCGTCACAAAGGGTCTCTAGAAGGGATACAGTTTGTCAAATTGAGGCTAAAATGTATATATATTTTTGGGGATTTTAGCTCACCCTAACCCTAAATCTTTTTCTAACCTTGACCTAATTTTTACATTTGTTGTATCCCTTCTGTACAAAACTGTCTCAAATCCTGAAGTCAAATCTGTGGTGCCAGAATGCAGAGTAGCCACTAGATGGCGGTGTGGGTTCACATATATTCTCCTTCAGTCTAATCCTGCCTCCCAACGTAAAAACCTGACATTCAGGGTACTCAATTCCCATTTCAAAACAGGCAATAACCGGAATATATTGTAACGAAACAAGGCTTGTTCCAAGAATGAAAGTAGTGTGACTCATCCGTCCTATTCAATCTCCCTCCCCACCCCTGTGCTTGTGTATGCATGTGTGTTTGGCTGGCTGTCTCATCCTGCTAGGGGGCAGATCAGAGAGTTCACAGCAGGGTGCGCCATCAAGGCCACAGCCCCCAGAACAAACCAATTCACTTTCCCTCTCAGCCGACTCACAGGCTTCATTTGAGAGGCCTGTCAGAAAGCTCAGCCACTTAAGCCAGTGTTCCGCAACATGAAAGAGGATGACCGAAATAGAGGGATGGGTGGGTAAAAAAGAGAGAAAGGGAGAAAAGGGAATTAGGGAGAGAGGCGTTTGATCTACTCGTTCTGGGGCGTAGCTTGGGGGGAGGGGTTATGTTCACTCCATTTATGGTCCCTTGAAATGTGTAATTCCACAAATCATTTGTATTTATTTATGTTTTTGTGTTTTTCATCTGTTTTTACCAGCAGACTTCAAGTGGAATGTGGAGAGGCAGATAATGAGGCCACAGGTCTAAACATACAAGTGAGGAATAAGTTAAAGAAAGAAGAGGGATGAGGGGGAAAAAGTGAGAGGGTTGGCAAAGGAGAGGAGAATAGAGAAGCAACATAAAGACAGTAGGGAGTCAAGAGGAAAAGGAGGGCTGAGAAAAAAGAAAGAGAGAAAGAAGAGAGAAAAGAAAGGAATCATGAAACGAGCAGAAGAACAGTCAGAGGAGACAGGGTGAATAGTAAGACCAATGTAGAATCTTTCAATAATTTAATCTCCTCCCTCTGTGTGTAGGTTGAGGAAGGGATGGTAGGGGGTCAAGTGGGACCTAACAAAGGGACTCCCCAGTAGTGATTAGAGATTAAGTAAAAGGAGGCTTCTCCTCCCCATGGAGATAGGCAGGCAGGGAGTTGTTTTTCTCATCACTACTCTGACCCCATACTCTGACTCTAACCACCTCTGAACCACCACCAACGTCCTCCTCTTGGACAGAGTGAGTGAGCCATCCATCATGTTATTCCTGGGGTGGGTTGGTTCCAGCCTTGCTGCCTATACTGCTGCAGTCCCTTAATGATGACTCAACCACAGCCACAACAACCACTGACTGACTGGCTGTGACAATAACAGTGACAATAATGCCACTGCTCTGTGCAATGACCACCAGCATATTCAATGACATTCCTCCTCAACCCTGCATACATTTGGCAGACCATTTCTTCTTGTGATAATCAACAATTGAACTTGTGCATTTTCATGTCATGTCATCTATTTGGTGACCACAACTACCATCCTTTAAAAAACCACATCCTTCCTGCTATAATTGCCACCTTTCAAAAATATATATATAAAAACTCCTCCTATTTGGTTGAGTGGTGCCAGGAAAATAACCTCTCCCTCAACATCAACAAAATTAAGGAGCTGATTGTGGACTTAAGGAGACAGCAAAGAGAGCACACCCCCATCCACATCGACAGGGCCTCAGTGGAGAGGGTGAAACAGCTTCAGGTTCCAACCTGAAATGGCATATCCACACAGATAGTGTGGTGAAGAAGGCGCAACAACTCCTCTTCAACCTCAGGACGCTTAGGAAATTTGTCTTGGCCCATCAATGCCTGGTACGGCAGTTGCACTGTCTGCGACCGCAGGGCTCTCCAGAAGGGGGTGCAGTCAGCCCAACACATCACCTGCATCACAGGAAGGCCAATAACATTGTCAAGGACCTCTAGCAACCTGAGCTTCGGCCTCTTAACCCCGCTACCATCTAGAAGGCAGAGACAGTACAGGTGCATCAAAGCTGGGACCGAGAGACTGAAAAACAGCTTTTATCTCCAGGCCACTAGCCCAGTACCCTGCCCTGAACGTAGTCACTGTCACTAGCCGGCTACCACCCGGTTCTCTGCCCTGCACCTTAGAGACTGCTGTCTTACGTGCATAGTCATGGAACACTGGTCACTTTAATAATAGAACACTGGATATTTTAATAATGGAACACTGGTCACATTAATAATGTTTACGTACAGTTTTACTCCCTTCATATGTGTATATAATGTATTATAAACTGAGTGGTTCGTGCCCTGAATGCTGATTGGCTGACAGCCCTGGTATATCAGACCATGTACCACGGGTATGACAAAACACTTATTTTTACTTCTCTAATTGCATTGGTAACCAATTCATAATAGCAATAAGGCACCTCTGGGGTTGTAGTATATGACCAAGATATCACGACTAAGGGCCGTGTCCAGGCAATCCGCGTTGCATCGTTAGCCATGGTATAGTGGCCACATACCACACCCCCTCGGGCCATATTGCTTAATTCTAGTCATGGCTCATCCTATATACTGTAACTAGTGCTGTACCCACCTTTCCTATTCATATACTGTCCACACACACATACACACACATACACAGTGCCCTCTAAATGTATTCAGATCCCCATGACTTTTTCCACATTTTGTTACATTACAGCCTTATTCTAAAATGGATAACATTATTGTTTCCCTCAATCTACACACAATACCCCATAATGACAAAGAGAAAACAGATTTTTAGAAATGTTTGCAAAATGTCAGAGCAAAAACCAAGCCATGATGTTGAAGGAATTGTCTGTAGAGCTCAGAGACAGGGTTGTGTCAAAGCACAGATCTTGGGAAGGGTACCAAAAAGGTTTACCTTCCAACAGGACAATGACCTTAAGCACACAGCCAAGACAAGGCAGGAGTGGCTTCGGGACAAGTCTCCGAATGTCCTTGATTGGCCCAGCCAGAACCCGGACTTGAACCCGATCGAACATATCTGGAGAGACCTGAAAATAGCTGTGCAGAGGTCTGCAGAGAAGAATGGGGGAAACTCCCCAAATACAAGTTTGTAGCATTATACCCAAGAAGACTCAAGGCTGTAATCGCTGCAAAAGGTTCTTCAACAAAGTACTGAGTAAAGAGTCTGAATTCTTATGTAAATGTGATATTTCATTTTTAATTTAATTTTATACATTTGCAGAAATGTAAAAAAAAACTGTTTGCTTTGTCATTATGGTGTATTGTGTGTAGAATGAGGGAAACAAATAATTATATAAATTTTAGTATAAGGCTGTAACGTAACAAAATGTGAAAAAATTAGAGGTATGAATACTTTTCAAATGCAGGCAATACATGCAGATTCAAAATTGTCAAGAAAACAGCAGAATTCTTTAACCCTGGGGCGCGGCCTTCACCAGGGATGCAATCTGAACCCCGCACTCTTCAATATTTATATCAACAAATTGGCCACTATTCTAGAAAAATCCTCGGCCTCTGGTGTTTGTCTCCACAATTCAGAGGTTAAATGCCTGCGCGTCGCAGATGACCTGTGCCTGCTGTCTCCCACAGCACATGGCCTACAGCAGAGCTTGGACCTGCTAGAGTGGTACTGCGGCAGAAAATCCCAAAAAGACAAAATAATGATTTTATATTGAGTACTGCAAACACTACATCTACTTAGGTTTAAAAATAAGCTTGACTGGACACCTGAATGAGGCAGTGAATGAACTCAGAGAGAAAGCATTAAGGGCATTCTACGCCATAAAAAAATGTATTCAAATTGACATTAACATTTGGCTAAAACTAATTGAATGTGTCATTGAACTAATTGCACTTTATGGCTACGAGGTGTAGGGTCCTTTTGCAAAAACAAGCTTTCACCCAATGGGACAAATACCCAAATGAAATTCTGCATGCAGATTTTTGTAAGATTCTCCTACATGTCCAGAATAAAACTACACACAAGGAACGCAGAGCAGAATTAGGCCAATATCCACAAAAACAAAACTAAAAAAAAATATCATTTAAGTTTTGGAAACATCTAAAATACATTGACCCCCTCTAATATCATTGCCAAGCCCTGCAATGCCAATGCAAAGAAAAGAGTCCCCTCATCCAGGCGGCCTAAGGCTGAGTTCACAAACCTGTTCTACTAACACACTGAAGTCTCGGGACCAGAACATCAAATCATTCTGAATAAACCAAATTACAACAGTGAAAACAAAACTAAATTACCTATTGGGAAACACAAGAACAAGCACAAAAGCAAAATGCACTGCTATCTGGCCCTAAATTGTAATGGCCGTTGTTGGTGGAAGAAGAGGAGGACCAATGCGCAGCGGGGTAAGTGTCCATACTGCTAATTTCTTATCATGAACATAAAACAAAATAATGAGAACGAAACAAAACAGTCCTGTACAAAAAAACACTGAACAGAAAATAATCACCCACCACTCAAAGGTGAAACCAGGTTACCTAAGTATGGTTCTCAATCAGGGACAATGTTTGACAGCTGCCTCTGATTGAGAACTATACCAGGCCAAACACAGAAATACCAAATCATAGAAAAAATAACATAGACCGCCCACCCCAACTCACAACCTGACCACACTAAAACAAAGACAAAACAAAGGAACTAAGGTCAGAACGTGACATAAATCGACTGTACACCACGACAAGCTATTTGACCATGGTGACTGATCAAAACTTTTTAAAAACCTTGACAAAGTACAGGCTCAGTGAGTACAGCCTTGCCATTGCGAAGGGTACAAACAGGAAAACCTGGCTCCCTGTAGAGGAAAAGCTGTGTAACCACTGCACCACAGCAGATCCCGAGACAGAGCTGCATATCTTGACAAAATGTAAAAAGTATAAATCCATTTAGAGTGTAATTTCCCCAAATTTGAAACCCTTATTCAAGGTTTCAAAGACCTCTCTGATGAGGATAGGCTACCCGTCCTGTTGGGGGAAGACGCAGAGAGCTGTGGGTTGGCAGCGCACTACATTGCTGCCTGCCATAAGATGAGGGACAGTGTCTGACAGACCAACCAACCTGCACATGTCCTCTATGACTGTTATTGTTATTGTCCATGATATGGTTATTTTTACCCATGGTTATTGTTGTTACTGATTGTCCCGTTGACAATCTTGATTATTATTGTTTTAATTATGTTAATTTTGTAAATTAATCACTTAATCTCCAAAGTAGGCTTTGGCAATATGTATACTGAACAGAAATATAAATTTAATATAAGTTATAGTTCATATGAGAAAATCAGTCAATTGAAATTCATTAGGCCCTAATATATGGATTTCACATGACTGGGCATGAGGGCATAGGCCCACCACTGGGGAGCCAGGTCCAGCCAATCAGAATTTTCTCTACAAAAGGGCTTTATTACAGCCATAAATACTCCTCAGTTTCATCAGCTGTCCGGGTGGCTGGTCTCAGACGACTCCGCAGGTGAAGAAGCCTGATGTGGAGGTCCTGGCCTGGTGTGGTTACACGTGGTCTGCGGTCGTCAAGCCTGTTGGATGTATGGGATAGCTACAGTCATCTGACAGCAGCACAGAAGGGTTGACGCTGTTCAACACAACCACCTTGACACATCCACATAGACAATGCTGTCACAACACAACCACCCTCACACATCCAGTTTGACAATGCTGTGTCACAACACATCCACTCTGACACATCCACATAGACAATGCTGTGTCACAACACAACCATAGAAAAAAGGAAGGAACATAGAGAAGTGACTCATGGCACAGAGAGACAGACAGACAGAGAGACAGACAGACAGAGAGACAGACAGAGAGACAGACAGACAGAGAGACAGACAGACAGACAGACAGACAGACAGACAGACAGACAGACACGCATACATGTGCACCTACATGGACATGCGCAAACACACACACAGACAAACACAAGCAAGCATGCATGCAGGCAGGCGAGCACACGCACTCACATTTTTTCCTTTGGAATCTCTTGTTGTCCAGTATGACTTCCCTCCAGGTATCACAGGTCTGGGTAGTGGATATAGCTGGCCATGGGTCTGGAGATGATTAAATAGACCAATCCGTGTCACTGTGGGGCAGGGATGGTTCATCTTGTGGCCAGAGCTTGTTGTTACTGACACACACACACACACACACACACACACACACACAGACACACACACACACACACACAGACACACACACACACACACACACACACACACACACACACACACACAGATGATGGAGATTTTATCTGTCAGTCAGTTCAGGACGCACACTAAAAATTCTCCAAGGCAAAAAAAACCACCTTGCAGCAAAGTCATGAACAGAAAGAAAATCAATCCACTCATTGACTTACTGTCCCCTTCAAATCCAACTTTGAGCCATATTCATGACTGTGGTGTGTGTGTCTATCTGTGTGTGTGTGTGTGTGCAGGTGCATGTGTTGCTGCTGCTAATGTGTGTGTGAGTCTGTGTGTGTGTTTGTGCACATATGTGTATGTGTGTGCCCCCTCTGGATGCGTCAGAGAGTGAGATGATGTAAATGAGTTTCATTAAAGCCAGGGGCCTCAGGCTTACCCGGGGCCAAACCTCTCTCTACGTGATCAACAACCTATTACCTATTACCTTTCATCACCCCACGTCTCACCCAATGACTCACCTCATTCACCCAAACACACGTTGACCACCTCTTCTTATCTCTCTCTGCTCTCCTCCCCTCGGTCTCTCTTTGTCCTCCTCTCCCACCTCTTCCCAAACAAACACGAGCCCCGTTTCCTGTTTTAATTGTCCCCTAAGTGGCCCCTGTGCTGGTGGTTTATTATGCAGCCTCTCTCTGCCAGGGAGCTGATAACCTCTACCTCTCTATCCCAAATGGCACCCTATTCCCTTATAAGGCACTAATTCTGACCAGAGCCATATGGGCCCTGTTCAAAAGTAGTGCACTATATAGGGAATAGGGTGCCATTTGGGACGCAGTCTTCTATCGCTGTGAGCAATTAAACCAGCACACCTACCGCTCAGAATGAAGAACCAGAGAGAGGAGGGAGAGAAGGATGGAGGGGGGGGGGGGGGGGGGAGATAAAGGAAATAGAGAGGGGATAAAAAGGAGAGATGGAGGGAGAGTGAGAGGGGAGAGAAAAATATAGATTGAGAAGATAGATCAATAGAGCGGTCATTCCACAAAATGAGTCCCTTTGGGTGGTGTAACTTGGTGAACTTTGATTTCATCAAATTTTTATATTTGTCATGAAGAGCACAACTTCATAAAAAAACATGTTTGCCCATCTCAAGTGGTAAATAAACAAAAGTACTACAGTAAGTGCCAATTGAGTGCTAAATAAAGTAACAGGATTGACCGTAACAAGGTTGACAATGTCATCCTCAACCAGCCATAAATCACCTCGTGACAGGGGGAATGGAAGTTTGTTGTGTGCAACAGAGAGGGGCACTTGAATGCACGCTTCACCTAAAACGTTTCCTTGTAAAAGAAAATCTAGCGCGTCTATCTATGAGCAACAGGGTTAAAGTGTTATGCGCGACCAGGGGGGTGCTGCTCCGTTTTCCACCACAAAACACCAGAAAATTGCCAAAAAGAGTGTAACCAGGTTACCTGTTTTTACACTATGACTTGACTATTAGATGTTCAATCTTTCTTTTGGAAATGTTTTAAAAGGAAGAGTTTCACCATATTATTATGAGAGTTCAGTTTACGTAACAGGGTTGACCTTTTTCTTCCTTAAAATGAAACACTAATCACATGAAATAAATACTCATCTTTAGAAATGACTTTGTTGAAACAACCGGATAACTAGGGCTTTAAATCTAGGAGTTAAGTGGAATAAAATCTTCCTCGATGTCGCAGAGTGTACACAGGGACATGTCTAAATGCTGAGGTTTGGCACTATAGCAAGTCTTTATTCATATACATTTTCATGTGGTCTATATTAAATGCCACTTCCTTTAATATAACAGCCTTTTAAAAAATGTCTATATAAAATATCAAAGGGATGCAAAATGCAAATATTTTCATGGAACGACCCATAGAGTGGAAAGAGAGAGAGAGAGAAGAGGGCAGGGAGAGACGAGGGAGCTTTTTTTAATGGTTATTCAAAGGGAAATCAATGCTAATGATTGGGACTCTTCATGCTGCTTGGTGACAAGGAAACAAACCTCAGAGAATGCAAGGTGCCGAGGTGTGTGTGTAGTATATCTGTGAGAGAGCGAGAGAGAGAGAGCGAGAGAAAGAGAGCGAGAGAGAGAGAGCGAGAGAGAGAGAGAGAGAGAGAGAGAGAGAGAGAGTCCATCTCAGTTACTGATAAGGCGAGCAGCCAGAAAGGAGAATGGACAACGTGACCCATTGAGCCCTGGTCACAATTAAAGATTTGCCTATTGATTATGAACCTAGCAGCAGTGGACTGATGACAAAACGTTCACTAAAGATGTCCTCCCTACTTCCTTATCATGCACAGTAGTTCCAAAACACTCACTAAGCAACCGAGCTGAGGTCTAATACAGGTATACCTGTATTTGTTTTCTTTCAAATACTTTGAGCACCTGGATCAATCAAATTCTTTGAGCTCCTGGATCAATCAAATTCTTTGAGCACCTGGATCAATCAAATTCTTTGAGCACCTGGATCAATCAAATTCTTTGAGCTCCTGGATCAATCAAATTCTTTGAGCGCCTGGATCAATCAAATTCTTTGAGCTCCTGGATCAATCAAATTCTTTGAGCGCCTGGATCAATCAAATACTTTGAGTGCCTGGATCAATCAAATACTTTGAGCACCTGGATCAATCAAATACTTTGAGTGCTTGGATCAATCAAATACTTTGAGCACCTGGATGAATCAAATACTTTGAGTGCCTGGATCAATCAAATACTTTGAGCACCTGGATCAATCAAATACTTTGAGTGCCTGGATCAATCAAATACTTTGAGTGCCTGGATCAATCAAATACTTTGAGCACCTGGATCAATCAAATACTTTGAGTGCCTGGATCAATCAAGCGAAGCTCAAGTGTTTGATCTGCTTTTACCTTGTGAGCCATAGGCCATGTGGGCAGATCTGGTTAACTTCCAGGCCCTAGTGTTATTGCGATAAAACAGCCTTGTGTTGGATAGATGTAGATTTAAATCCAGCTGTGGCTCTCTCAGCTCTGTCATGCCCTGCGTCCTCTATTGAGGTACCCATCCAGCTGTTATAGGGGGCCATTGACATAGTAAGAGAAATATCAACTCTCCCCATGGCACTTTTCTCCAGAGGGACTTTGGTTTTAGATGCCCATTGTAACAGCACAATCATAGTCTGGTGTGGTTTTAATGATGATTACAAATAGTTTTAAATAAACAGCTATCAGGTGTTTAAATACGCAGAGGGGCTGTTTTCTGTTTTCTGCTATGATAAAGCTAATTACAGTGGGAAGGTGTGAGAGAAAACAGCTACAAAGTGTGGTCTCCTGTGGAAAGAGATCCACCATTTTGTGGGTTTGCAGAATAAATATGTTTACTCTAGCTGTTTACCTCCATGTGGTTCTAGCTGCTGCCTGACTGCAACGCTCCCCAGCACCAGACTCAGCCTAGTGATAAACAAAGGGGGTGGGGGACAAAGCAGGAAATTGTTGAAAAGGAGTGTGGTGGAGATCAAATGGTTTTATTTCTGTTGTTCCGGGAAGAAGGGGCCTCTTTCTCTGAGTCCTACGGGAGTGGTGCTCCAGATTCCAAATATTTCCTTTTTTTTTCCACTCGTGGTCCTTTGAAATATTTAGTGATTTTAGCTAGCTATCTCCCCACAATACAACACACACACGCAGGTACACACGCAAACATGTACAAACATTTAAGCCATTTGTGTGCTACCTTTTCAAAGCATTCAACATGTGGACTTGGACAGGCTGTCTCCCAGACCAGACAATTTCAGATCTCACCATAACTCTCATCCCAAGGGAGTCCTTCCCAGAACCCTCAACTCTACCCTTCATTCCCCTTCACCGTACCCCCCCCCCCCCCCCCCAAACCCCTAAACCATCACCACCAGCACCACTACAGCTCCCTCTCTTCTCTATTCTCCACTTTCATCTAAAGAGGTGAGGAGCGGGAACAGAGTTGCTGCCTTCAGATCATTAAATGCTTGCAGGCTTTTACAGGAAAGCCCATGGATTAGCTGTTATTGGGGGAAATGTCAGAGGGGCCAGACTGCAGTCACCCAAATACACTTCCAGAACAAACACTTCAAGGTAAAGTTCAAAGCAAATTGAATCAAAAGAACATTGACCTACTGCTGTTGTTGCTGAGAGACAGAAAGTATTACAACGCAAAGTAGTGTTAAACGAGAGAGAGAGAAACAACACGTTATACAAGAAAACGACAGATCATCCTGACATAGCTGTTTGTCACAGTGTTATATACAGTACACGCACCATCACAGAGACCCTTTAACTCACTGCCTACAGCATGTTATAAAAGATCACAACAGGTCAAGGCTGATATGTTGAATGTGTTGTATACAGTTCACACACCATCATAGGGACTCATTAACTCAATGCCTCACACTTACCACAGCCTCCAAGAATAACCCTGCAATCAGTAGCAACCCACACTGACAGGCATATGCAGCCTGTTGTAACCCTAACGCATGTCTTGTTATCCATAAAGACGAGAGAGGGGAATAGACCAAGCAGATTGTCTTTGGAGAAAGAGAGACAGAGGACGCCACAAACACAACACCATCACACACCCCGAGACACAGAGACGTGTTCACAGTTTTCACGTCAACAACTAACAGCACTCCAATTCCACTCAATTGGCCTTAATTTTCTGGTTCGGAACCAGAGAAACTGTGTGTTGGCTATGCCAGCTGTATGTACGGTAGGGTATACAGCTTGTGCCTGGTGAGATTTCATGTACTATAAATTGTGACGACATGATGAATAATTCTATGCCCCAAATATATACTGGGATCTATGCCAATTTGGGGTAATATGATATTTGGTGCTGTTGCTATGAGAGTACAGTTTTCCTAAAGTATATAACATGGTCTTGTCTTTAGCTAGACTTCCTTCTCTACCTTCCCACTTGCAGTAAATCAAGATTAAATATGCCAATGTGTGACATTAATTTAGCCAGACTTTATGAGCAAACTTACTTCTTAAGTCGGGGTTGAATACGTCAATTTGTGATCTGACTTCCTGCTTAGTCAGTGGAGAGCAACATCCTCCTGACAGACCATTTACTTGATCACTGAATCGAGAGTCGAATCTATCACAATCGATTCACAGCTCACTGGCCGAGAAGCTACCTTAATCTTTCAATATTGAAGGTGTAATTCTTCCAGAAACCCTGTAAGTTGTGTTGTTCGATTTCCCCCTTTTTCTTCCCATTTTCAGAGGGGTAGAGGAGACGGAGGAGACCATTGTACTTGCCTACGGAGCAGCAAGAGGAACTGCCCCTCCACACCTTCAGGCAATGTTCAAACCCTACACCCCAACCCGAGTACTCTGCTCTGCCACCTCTGGTCTCTTGGCCCTCCCACTCCTATGCCCAGCCCAGTCAAAGCTCTTCTCTGTTCTGGCACCCAAATGGTGGAACCAACCTCCCCCTGAAGCTAGGACAGCAGAGTCCCTGAACATCTTCTGAAGACATCTGAAACCCTACCTCTTCAAATAGTATCTTAAGAAATCCCACAGCACCCTTGTATGTGGTTGTCCCACCTAGCTATCTTAAGATGAATGCACTGACTGTAAGGGGCTCTGGATAAGAGTGTCTGCTGAATGACTAACATGTAAATGTAGTGAAAGAAGAAGAAGAGGAGTATGTTTTGGAAACTGAAACTACTGCCTCTGAGGCTGTAAGAGATTCAAATACTCTGAATCAATGTAGCAATGAAACATGATAGTTTCATATCATATCAATGTTGAGTAACCATATATACAGCAGGTCGACATTCCATTGAATTGAACTAAATGTTTTCTCTCTCGCCAGGCAGTCATACACTCCAAATGATTCAGATTCTGCTGTCTATTTAAAGCAGTAGTCGTGTGGCACCGAACTGTATCTAATGTGGTATTAGGTAAGCTATGTTCTCTGAAAGCAGATAGATCCATTAAGTTAACAGCTCGACAGAGAACATTTCTTTAAAAAAAATCTGATTACATTCTTATGATAAACAGAAGGAGAGAGAGAGAAGAAGAAGGTGAGCTAAGAAGGTGAGAGAAGAAGAAGGTGAGAGAAGGTGAGAACAGCAGCAGCAGAAGAAGCAGAAGAAGCAGCAGACAGAGACAGAGACAACTTAACAGAGAGTGAGAGAGCAATAAAGAGATAGAAAGCTGAGAGTTTGGGATAACGATTGCTACTGTAAGTCAGAGGCATTCTGCTGTTGTCCTCTCCATTGTTTTTCCTAGTAGTGATCTGCCATGGCCCTGTGGTCTGTCTCAGTCTCTATCACAAAGAAGACAGACGAGCTGCTCACTGCTCTGCTCTTTCCAAAGCTCTCTCCTCTGTCTCCCTACAGACTCACCATGGCTCACTGTCACAGAGCTGCAGGAGCTTAAATGAAGACACACACATGTGACAAATAACATTTTATTGTAAGGTATTACTGGAGCCTATATACTGACAGTGTGACATTACTTCAACACAACAGAGTGGACTGGAGAAGAAACACCAGTGACACATACTGTACATTCCACTCTCACTATCAATCATATTTAACTCTGATCACTATCAAGGGTTATTAATGCCTTAAATAATAAGGCTTTAATGAACTAAATGACAATATAAAAGAGTAATGACACAGTCTTGTACAGCAGCATGGTAGGCTATGGGCTATGGTACCCGTCTGAAGAATGAGTCATATAGTGTTTCTGCTCTGGACTCCTGAGGGATACTATAAGATGGCCCCATTACTTTTGGTGCCACATACAGATGTAGGATCTAAATTGTGAGCAAGTTTTCTAAAGCAGGAAGATAGTCCTGCAGCAACAGAAAATGTGAATTATTATGTCCATTAATTATAATCCACATTTACGTATGTAGGGGTTAATACATTTTTTGTATGTGGAAATGACCAACTTCAGTAGCCTTTTTAAACTTCAAATACACTACACATTTTACAATTCTTGAGTCCTAAATGGCACCCTATTCCCTATGGGGTAGTGCACTTCATAGGGAATTCAGTGAAAATATTGAAACGCCTGATCGAGATCTATAGAGGTTTAATAGTGAAAAGGAAGCCTATTTAACTAATCTGTAAGAATTTGCTAGTGAGGACAAATCCTATTCTCGTCTCCTCCACAGCTTTTCCTCACCTGTCATTCATTCTCTCGTTTCACACACTTCTCACCATATGATATTTTGCTGACTGCAGTGGCCGTGGCAATAACACAATATCAACTGGACTTTAACCTCTCCCGTAGGTGCACTATGCATTGAAAATCAATGTCTGTAACAATGAAAAATGGCTACTTCTATTCTATTCTCAGAGTATTTCCTGTAAGAGGGCCCAGTGGCCATACAGTATATGAAGAGCCATATACCAATATACCAACGTTAACCCTAAGAATTATTACGATAAATACACACGTTACTGTGTGGACAGAGAGCAATGCTTGTAACGATCGTTGTTGGAAGGATGGTCGGACCAAGATGCAGCATGGGGTAGGTTAATAATTTTTATGAGTAACAAACGGAATGTACAGCTTTGTAAGGCTAAAAAGCAACAATACAAAATCAAGATCCCACAAACAACAGGTGGGAAAAGGCTGCCTAAATATGATCCCCAATCAAAGACAACAATAGACAGCTGCCTCTGATTGGGAACCATACCAGGCCAACATAGAAAAACTAGACTACCCACCCTAGTCACACCAAGACCTAACCAAAATAAAGAAAAGGTTCTCTAAGGTCAGGGCGTGACAATGCTAGCCAAGCTGAGGGCCAAAACCCATGTGTGTGTGTATATATATGTGCGTGTGTGTGTGTGCATATATATGTGCGTGTGTGTATATATATATGTGCGTGTGTGTGTGTGTGTGTGTGTCCGTGTGTATGTATGTAGGTATGTATGTATGTGTGTGTGTGTGTATATGTGCGTGTGTGTGTATATATATATGTGCGTGTGTGTGTGTGTGTATATATATATGTGCGTGTGTGTATGTGTGCGTGTGTGTGTGTGTGTACAAATCAAATCAAATTTTATTTGTCACATACACATGGTTAGCAGATGTTAATGCGAGTGTAGCGAAATGCTTGTGCTTCTAGTTCCGACAATGCAGTAATAACAAGTAATCTAACTAACAATTCCAAAACTACTGTCTTGTACACAGTGTAAGGGGATAAAGAATATGTACATAAGGATATATGAATGAGTGATGGTACAGAGCAGCATAGGCAAGATACAGTAGATGGTATCGAGTACAGTATGTACAAATGAGATGAGTATGTAAACAAAGTGGCATAGTTTAAAGTGGCTAGTGATACATGTATTACATAAGGATACAGTCGATGATATAGAGTACAGTATATACGTATGCATATGAGATGAATAATGTAGGGTAAGTAACATTATATAAGGTAGCATTGTCTAAAGTGGCTAGTGATATATTTACATCATTTCCCATCAATTCCCATTATTAAAGTGGCTGGAGTTGAATCAGTGTCACTCAGTGTTAGTGGTGGCTGTTTAACAGTCTGATGGCCTTGAGATAGAAGCTGTTTTTCAGTCTCTCGGGTCCCAGCTTTGATGCACCTGTACTGACCTCGCCATCTGGATGATAGCGGGGTGAACAGGCAGTGGCTCGGGTGGTTGACGTCCTTGTTGATCTTTATGGCCTTCCTGTGACATCAGGTGGTGTAGGTGTCCTGGAGGGCAGGTAGTTTGCCCCCGGTGATGCGTTGTGCAGACCTCACTACCCTCTGGAGAGCCTTACGGTTGAGGGCGGTGCAGTTGCCATACCAGGCGGTGATACAGCCCGCCAGGATGCTCTCGATTGTGCATCTGTAGAAGTTAGTGAGTGCTTTTGGTGACAAGCCGAATTTCTTCAGCCTCCTGAGGTTGAAGAGGCGCTGCTGCGCCTTCTTCACGATGCTGTCTGTGTGAGTGGACCAATTCAGTTTGTCTGTGATGTGTATGCCGAGGAACTTAAAACTTGCTACCCTCTCCACTACTGTTCCATCGATGTGGATAGGGGGGTGTTCCCTCTGCTGTTTCCTGAAGTCCACAATCATCTCCTTAGTTTTGTTGACGTTGAGTGTGAGGTTATTTTCCTGACACCACACTCCGAGGGCCCTCACCTCCTCCCTGTAGGCCGTCTCGTCGTTGTTGGTAATCAAGCCTACCACTGTTATGTCGTCCGCAAACTTGATGATTGAGTTGGAGGCGTGCGTGGCCACGCAGTCGTGGGTGAACAGGGAGTACAGGAGAGGGCTCAGAACGCACCCTTGTGGGGCCCCAGTGTTGAGGATCAGCGGGGAGGAGATGTTGTTGCCTACCCTCACCACCTGGGGGCGGCCCGTCATGAAGTCCAGTACCCAGTTGCACAGGGCGGGGTCGAGACCCAGGGTCTCGAGCTTGATGACGAGCTTGGAGGGTACTATGGTGTTGAATGCCGAGCTGTAGTCGATGAACAGCATTCTCACATAGGTATTCCTCTTGTCCAGATGGGTTAGGGCAGTGTGCAGTGTGGTTGAGATTGCATCGTCTGTGGACCTATTTGGGCGGTAAGCAAATTGGAGTGGGTCTAGGGTGTCAGGTAGGGTGGAGGTGATATGGTCCTTGACTAGTCTCTCAAAGCACTTCATGATGACGGATGTGAGTGTTACGGGGCGGTAGTCGTTTAGCTCAGTTACCTTAGCTTTCTTGGGAACAGGAACAATAGTGGCCCCCTTGAAGCATGTGGGAACAGCAGACTGGTATAGGGATTGATTGAATATGTCCGTAAACACACCGGCCAGCTGGTCTGCGCATGCATATATATATATATATATGTGCGTGTGTGTGTGTGTATGTATGTATGTGTGTGTGTGTATGTATGTATGTATGTATGTGTGTGTGCGTGTGTGTGTGTGTGTGTGTGTGTGTGTGTGTGTGTGTATGTATGTATGTGTGTGTGTGTATATGTGTGTGTGTGTGTGTGTATATATATATGTGCGTGTGTGTATATATGTGTGTGTGTGTGTCTGTCAGTGCCAGGAACTACAAGCACTGGCCACAATTTATTTATAATTGTTTTATTTTATAGCATACATCCTGACACACAGAGACTGCAATACATTACATTACATTTGCCATCAATTTCAAAATTACAGCTGGCATTTCTCCCTGTGCTGTTCCTATAATATGCATGTATGTGCAGAGAATAAAACATATGGTGATCTGTAGAAAAAAGGAAAAAGGGGAGGACAACCAGCCTCCAAGGGCATCCCTCCAACAATATTATTAGTTTTAGATTAAAAAACACAAACGCTACCCATGAGGCAAAGCAAAGCAACAGTTATTCTGTGACATTTCAGGGAGTGGAGGGGGGAGGTACGCTGCACAGTGATAAGCCATTAAACTGCTCCACACAAACAATACTACTTTCAAAATAATCGTCATCAGTGAATATATTTCTCCTCACCATTACCAGTGTAAGCAGAAATACTATACTGTAGATGTGTAGGGTAAATCCAGGTGAAGGCTATGATCCCTTATGTCACTTGTTAAATCCACTTCAATCAGTGTAGATGAAGGGATAGAGACAGGTTAAAGAAGGATTTTAAAGCTTTGAGACAATTGAGACATGGATTGTGTATGTGTGCCATTCAGAGGGTGAATGGGCAAGACAAAGGATTTAAGTGCCTTTGAGCAGGGTATGGTAGTAGGTGCCAGGCGCACCGGTTTGTGTCAAGAATTGCAATGCTGCTAGATTTTTTACGCTCAACAGTTTCCCATGTGTATCAAGAATGGCCTACCACTTAAATGACATCAAGCCAAGTTGACACAACTGTGGGAAAAATTGGAGACAACATGTACCAGCATCCCTGTGGAATGCTTTCAACACCTTGTGGAGTCCATGCCCAACGAATTGATTCCTGTTATGAGGGAAAAAGGGTAGTTGTGTAGTTGCTAATGAAAAAAATATGTTTTACTTCTGCTGTTTTTCTCCAGGCTATTGTTCATTGCATAAAGGCATCAATGGTTACAGACAGAGCATAGGAATTTTTTTATTTTTTTTATTTTACCTTTATTTAACTAGGCAAGTCAGTTGAGAACAAATTCTTATTTTCAATGACAGCCTAGGAACAGTGGGTTAACTGCCTGTTCAGGGGCAGAACGACAGATTTGTACCTTGTCAGCTTGAACTTGCAACCCTCTAATCACTAGGCTACGCTGCCGCCCCAATTCCACACAATAATCGCAGGCACCAAGACACAGACAGAACATGACCTCTGTGTGACTTCTGCGTGGTTGTGAACCATGACTTTAGGGTGAAAACCAACATCCTGTAACCCTGTGGAGGTACAGAGCAATGGTTCTCAGTACCACCCTCTCTGTCACAAATCCCCCCCGCGCCTCCATCTCTCCTCTCATTTGAACTCTGCAGGTTCAGTTTTACACACACAATAACACGATAAACAATATAAATAATATACTCAACTAGAAAACAAAGAAAAAAAGATAAATAAGAAGACCTATAACGATACTATACTTTAGACATGTTAAACACACTGGGCAGACGGGTACAGAGGTTAAACAGCAATCTGTAGTTAACTGTAGTTAACAGACGCCGGATAGGGGAGGAGAAATGCAACCACTCACACTCACAGACAGTCATGGCCATAGACTGACCATCCGCTGGACCAAAATTAGAGGTTAGAAGATTTTTTTTGTCAAATAAAATGGAGCTCAAGCATCATAAAACAATTTGAAGTTCCTGTGTGTATTGAATTGCTTAAAATTCTAATTTCAGAGAGCACATCACATCTCCCACATAATATTTATAAGATGGGGGAACTGCCATCTTCCAGTTCTGGTGTATTAGCCGTCTAGCTAAAAGAGTTGTATAAGCAACAGTATCCGACTGAATTCTTAACAAGGAGGTACCCATGGGCAGTACTCCAAAAAAGGCTGTAAGAGGAGACGGATCTATAACAGTGCCATGTATATCAGAGAAACATTTAAATATGAATTCCCAGAAACCAGACAGTTTATGACAGTCCCAAAACATATGACACAGTGTTGCTGGTTCCATTTTACATCGAACAAAAGTAGGATTAAAATCAGATAATATTTTTCAGTTTGGCCCCAGACCAGTGGATACGGTGAACCACCTTGAATTGAATGAGGCTGTGTCTAGTGCTAAAAGAGGAAGAATGCACCCTGTGCAGCACAGATTCCCAGGTGTCATCCCAAGTTCCTCCCCCAAATATTTTACCCATCGAGTCTTTGAAGGCAACCAATAAGGGTTCTGTAAGTCATTAATGATTGCACTCTTGGGAAGTTTGTTTAGCTCTAAGATGCTCTCTATAGCTGTACTCGCAGAACTATTGGGAAATTCAGGTGTGTTAGCGCTAACAAAGTTCCTAGTCTGGAGATAGCGGAAGAAGTGGGATTGGGGAAGGTTGAACTTTCCTGTAACTGAGCAAAAGAGAAAAATGTATAATCAAAAAATAGTTGGACTGGTGAGGAGAGGCCCAGTGAGTGCCAAATGCCAAAAACCTAGAGCGGACTTGATCCAGTAGGATCAGTCCGGAGCCAGTACAAAAAGGCTCTGAGATTTGCAGCCCAAAAGTATGTCTGAAAATTTGGTACAGCTAACCACCCAAATGCCCTAGACTTCTGTAAATGTCTTTTTTTTTACCAATCTGTGGTACCTTACCATCCCAAATAAAATGACCCAACGAATAAAAAAAAGATTTTGGAATAAAAATGGCTAAACATTGAAATAAAAATAATAAATTGGGCAACACATTCATTTTAATGACATTAATCCTTCCAATAACAGAAAGAGGTAGAGACTTCCAAAAAGTAAAATATTGTTTCAAACTGTCTGCTAGAGCAAATAAAATAAAAATATAAATTGTCACATGCGCCAAACACAACCTTAGAGTGAAATGTTTATTTACAAGCCCTTAAACAGCAATGCAGTTTTAAGAAAACAAGTGTTAAGAAAGTATTTACTAAAATAACCTGAAGTAAAAACTATATATATTTTTTTTTATATCAACTCAGCAAAAAAATAAATGTCCTCTCACTGTCAACTGCATTCATTTTCAGCAAACTTAACATGTGTAAATATTTGTATGAACATAACAAGATTCAATAACTGAGACTTAAACTGAACAAGTTCCACAGACAAGTGACTAACTAACATGGATTAATGTGTCCCTAAACAAAGGGAGGGTCAAAATCTAAAGTAACAGTCAGTATATGGTGTGGCCACCAGCTGAATTAAGTACTGCAGAGCATCTCATCCTCATGGACTGCACCAGATTGCCAGTTCTTGCTGTGAGATGTTACCCCACTCTTCCACCAAGGCACCTGCAAGTTCCCAGACATTTCTGGGGGGAATGGCCCTAGCCCTCACCCTCCGATCCAACAGGTCCCAGAGGTGCTTAATGGGATTGAGATCCGGGCTCTTCGCTGGCCATGGCGGAACACTAACCTTTCTGTCTTGCAGGAAATCACACACAGAACGAGCATTATGGCTGGTGGCATTGTCATCTGCGTTGAGATTGCCTGCAATGACAACAAGCTCAGTCTGATGATGCTGTGACACACCGCCCCAGACCATGATGGACCCTCCACCTCCAAATCGATCCCGCTCCGAAGTACAGCCCTCGGTCTAACGCTCATTCCTTTGACGATAAACGCGAATCCGACCATCACCCCTGGTGAGACAAAATCGTGACTCGTCAGTGAAGAGCACTTTTGACAGTCCTGTCTGGTCCAGCGACGGTGGGTTTGTGCCCATAGGCGACGTTGTTGCCGGTGATGTCTGGTTAGGACCTGCCTTACAACAGGCCTACAAGCCCTCAGTCCAGCCTCTCTCAGCCTATTGCGGGCAGTCTGAGCACTGACAGAGGGATTGTACGTTCCTGGTGTAACTCGGGCAGTTGTTGTTGCCATCCTGTACCTGTCCCTCAAGTGTTATGTTCGGATGTACCGATCCTGTGCAGGTGTTGTTACACGTGGTCTGCCAGTGCGAGAACGATCAGCTGTCCGTCCTGCCTCCCTGTAGCGCTGTCTTATGCATCTCACAGTATGGACATTGCAATTTATTGCCCTGGCCACATCTGCAGTCCTCATGCCTCCTTGCAGCATACGTAAGGCACATACACGCAGATGAGCAGGGACCCTGGCCATCTTTCTTATGGTGTTTTTCAGTCAGTAGAAAGGCCTCTTTAGTGTCCTAAGTTTTCATAACTGTGGTCTTAATTGCCTACCGTCTGTAAGCTGTTAGTGTCTTAACGACCATTCCACAGGTGCATGTTCATTAAATGTTTATGGTTCATTGAACAAGCATGGGAAACAGTGTTTAAACCCTTTACAGTGAAGATCTGTGAAGTTATTTGGATTTTTACGACTCATCTTTGAAAGACAGGGTCCTGAAAAAGGGACGTTTCTTTTTTTGCTGAGTTTATTAAGGCACTCTGCAAATAATCGAGACAGGACTGGGCAAAGCAGACCGGAAAACATCCTGTAAAATTTGTTTGGAAAATGGTCCGGACCCAGTGTTTTACCATTTTTCATTGCGGACACTGCAGTTGCAATCTCTTCAGGTGTAAATTCTTCTTCTAAACCATCATGGGAGTCTGTATCAATTGAAGGCATATTCAGACCATCAAAGAACAAATCAATTAGCAAAGGGTTTTGAGGAGATTGAGGTGTATAGCACAGAGTAAAATTGTTTGAATTGATCATTGATCTCTTTATGTATAACTGTGGTAGCACCAGACAGGGTCCTTATTTGTGGGATTAAACGTGAGGCCTCAGATTTACGGATCTGATGTGTGGCCTTGTCACCTTGTTCATCCACTCTGTGTCGAGCTCATACGAGTAATTGTTCAGTTTGTCAGGTAGAGAACTCGTCAAATTCCGATTGTAATGGCTGGTGTTCCTTATATAGATCAGAGGAAGGATCTGAAGTATACTTCTCCTCCAATGTAGCTATGGCTTCGCTCAGGTCTCGAAGACGCTGAGAGCGAGCTTTGTTTTTGTTGGCTGTATAAGAAATAATTTGGCCACGTAGGTAAGCTTTGAGGGACTCCCATATGGAAGAGCAGGACATACCAGGGGTTGAATTAATTTCTAGGAATTAGGTGATTTCAGAATAAATTAAATTGACAAACTCCTTATCTGAGAGTAAAATGGGGTTAAGACGCCATTGATAACACATAGGAGGTTGCTGGGGAAACTCTAGCTCAAGCACTAATGGTGAAAGGTCAGAAATAATAATACTATCATACCTCTGAAGGTTAGGCAGAAGTTTTATGTCCAAAAATAAGGAGTATGTTTGAAGAATATGAGGAAAAATAAATACTGTCTATCTGTAGGGTGTAGGAAACGCCAGGCCTCACAGATAGCATAATTCTGCAGAAAAGATTGAATAAGTAGGGCACATTTAGAAGGGCCGGTAGTTCTTCATGAGGACTTGTCAAGAACTGGGTATATTGTACAGTTGAAATCCCCCCCTAAAATCATTGAATGGGAATCTAAATATGGTATAGCAGATACAAAGGTAGAAAGGAAACTTGTATCATCCCAATTGGGAGCATAAACACTAGCCAAAACAAGAGGGGAAGAAGCCAGTTTACCAGTTACTATGATGTATTGTCCCTTAGGCTCAGAATAACCTCAGGAGCTACAAAGAGAGTAGATGTATCAACCAAAATGGCATCACATCTTGATTTACTACGAAAATTAGAGTGGAACAGTCTTTTGTAGAAATGCAAAATTTGTGTTAAACCCTTTAAATGTGTCAGCACCATCTTACGTTTCACAGTGTTGTTAGGAAGTTAAAGATTGGTAGCAAATGGGTCTTCTAAATGGACAATGACCCCAAGCATACTTCCAACGTTGTGGCAAAATGGCTTAAGGACAACAAAGCCGAGGTATTGGAGTGGCCATCACAAAGCCCTTACCTCAATCCTATTAAATGATTAAATGTCAGGAATTGTGAAAAACTGAGTTTAAATGTATTTGGCTAAGGTCTACAGTATGTAAACTTCCGACTTCAACTGTATGTAAACAAACTCAATAGGTCGATGAGACAGCATGGAAACAAACAAATTACGTAAACCCTTACAAAAATGTAATAAAAATGGCAGAATGTTTTTAAGGCAAGCACATTAGATGAACAAAACATTCGATCACATCAAATAAGCCTGAGTGGGTTCGCCAACTGCCGAACTATACAGGAAGAGTAGTTATAACTAAACATAGTTATACCACAGGAGGGGTAGTTACTTACACAGTGAGAAAGCAACAGTTGCTGATCCATGAACAAGTTCAAGACTTCTTGATGTGGCGTTGAACGTGAGCCGTAGCCTACTCCAGAGAATCAATTGTGCAGTATTTTTCATGAGAAAGCCATAGACGGTCCGGAAATCGCAGTCCGTACTTTACACCTGGAAAGTCCCGTAGTAGTCGTTTGGCCTGTTAGATAGAGAAGCTATGTCCTTGAAAGCTGAGTGGTATTGCGGGCTCGTTGGAGAATGATGTCATGGCGCCTCTCACGGTGCTTTGGGCGCAGTGACCGGTGGGCACGATCAAATCAAATCAAATTGTATTTGTCACATGCTCCGAATACAACAGATGTAGACCTTACAGTGAAATGCTTACTTACTTACAAATCAGGGGCTTCTCATCCACGGCGAGAACATCCTTCAGCAGCCGACTCTGGGACAATACCAGTCTCAGGTTATTGGGGCGAGAAATTCCCTCTAAGCTCAAGCAGCCCAGAGGATCGATACAGCTCTCCTGTACCTTATTCAGATCCGCACTCAGGCATTTCACGTCAGCCTCCAGAGAGGTAGTCAGGTCGGAGACACTGGTAGCGGAGGGCTCCAGAGCTGCAATCTCCATGGCGTGCATCTCTGTTGTTGTTTTGAGTGATGTGTTCGCTGGCACGTCTCGTTTCGCAGGATAGTTAAATCTGCTTTTAAAGTATCAGAAACCTCTGATATTCGGGCCTCAAATCGTAGCAACTACCTCCGTTATCATTTCAACTATCTCCGAGCGTTGTAGCTTGATGGCCTCGAGAATGTTAATTTCAGCGCCACCAGGCAAAGCCACACCCCCGGGTAAAGTGCTAGTCTCCGGGCCCTCAGACTCAGGAGAGGGCGGTGATAAAAATGGGTCTTGTGTTTCGTTGACATGCTGACATTTAAAAGCAAAGTAGTCTTGGGTATTATGGAAAGGGATCACCAAACTAATATCTGAAAATAAATACAGTTTTGCTGCAAAATTCACATTAACTTTAAGAATACTGTGGGAGCCAACAAAAAACACGTCAATCGCACATTGCGGGCCTCGCGGCGCCCTCTCTCCCCTCTCTACCCTCTCTCTCTCTCACCCCCATATCTCCTTCACTCCCCCATCTCTCTTACTCTCTGCCTGCCAACATCTCTCTCTCTCTCTTTTGTTCTTGCTTTCCCTCCCGCTCTGCCTACCCCATCTCTCTCTCCACCTTTCTCTTTGTCTTTCTCTCTCCATACTCCCTCTCTCCATCTCTCAACTTCAAAGCCATTCATATCTCCCAGAATGCAGCTGTGTTTGGGCTAATTAAGGATTGATCGCTCGGCTCTCAAACCCCCCACATCCTGTATGTGAGCGGGGCCAGATGATTCCCCAGTGTGTGTGTGTGAGTGTGTCTGTGTGTGTGTGTATTCGTAAATCAGAGACGGCGTATTAAATATCATAAATAGATAATAACCCAACCAAGATGGAAACCAGGGAGCCGCCTCCAAACTCCACACCACACACTGATTAAAAACAGGCTCAGCTAATGAGAGAAACCATATGTACGCACACAAACATACCAGATGAAAACATACACACACATATGCACCCATTTTCAAACACACACAAAGCACTTAACTGTGGAGACAACCATCGTGCTACAACATAGCAATTCTATGACCACAGTTACAGTATCACAATAAAGCTCAACGTCATTCAAAGCCAACAGGTGGAGAACTACATGTCCACTCTGACTACATCATCATCATCAGAGCCCCTGGCAGTGAGTCCTCATGTTAACTCTCATGACCTCTTCATTACACAACTTAATGATTCACTCACTTTTATTGGCCAATGTCAAAGATGAATGAAAGGTGGATGCTAGGTGGTGGAGAGTGGTGATAAGAGCACCTAGAGGCTGAAGCCCAGGGAAGGCACAGTAATAGAATAGTACAGATCTGCAATTAATAAAAGTGTTAATACAGTGTGCTGCCTGCAATTTGAATTGTATTCCTCCAATCATTTAGACACAGTGTAGTGGTCCTTTTGGTTCCCTTTGGTCACCCACTATGGTTCAGGAAACACAACCTTTCACCTGGGACTCTGTTTTGTAAGAGAGAGAGTGAGAGACTTTGTGATTAGGAAGAATATGGAAAAGCTATATATAAGGGAACAGCTGGTAGTGTGTGTGTGTGTGTGTGTGTGTGTGTGTGTGTGTGTGTGTGTGGAAAGTTAAGGAGACCATTTCCAACGCCACCCTCCCAAGGGAATCCTCAACAGCATATGGCCAGATCAACAGCAGGCCAGATCATGTTTCTATGTATTAAAATCTGTTAATAAGCTAGAAATAACTGACGTGTGTTGCCTGAATTTTCACACCGCAAGCTCTAATTAATTAGAATAAAATGAGGTTTGTTTCATTACAATGTTAATAAAACAAAGGGTGTTTTCAAATGAAATTCGGTTCCTTAGTTCGGTTTCGAGGGAGCGTTTATGAGATTTCTACAAAATACGTTAACAAGTCCTGAAACTAATCATTTCGGGATGCGATTTGCGAGACACACAACCTACATGACGTCATGTAAGCTAGCTTGTTTACAACGTGCAAAAAGTTCAATGCAACTCGAGCCTCTACTCACACAGGTCCAGGATTAGTTTCAGCCAGGGTGTGTTTGCGTTTCACAAATGCTTTATAGTGTGGATCATTAACCTGTTGCGACGACCAAACCCGGATCCGGGATTCTATTTATAGACCTAAGCTCATTACCATAACGCAACGTTAACTATTCATGAAAATCGCAAATGAAATGAAATAAATATGCTATCTCTCAAGCTTAGCCTTTTGTTAACAACACTGTCATCTCAGATTTTCAAAATATGCTTTTCAACCATAGGAAAACAATAATTTGTGTAACAGTAGCTAGCTAGCGTAGCATTTAGCGTTAGCATTAGCGTTAGCATTTAGCAGGCAACTATCACAAAAACAAGTAAAGCCTTCAAATGAAATAACTTACCTTTGAAGAACTTCTGATGTTTTCAATGAGGAGACTCTCAGTTAGATAGCAGATGCTCAGTTTTTCCAAAAAGATTCTTTGTGTATTAGAAATAGCTCCGTTTTGTATATCACATTTGGCTACCAAAAAAAAAAAAGAAAAAAAGAAAATTCAGCCCTCAAAACGCGAACTTTTTTCCAAATTAACTCCATAATATCGACTGAAACATGGCAAACGTGGTTTAGAATCAATCCTCAAGGTGTTTTTCCACATATCTCTTCGGTGATATATCCTTCGTGGAAGCCTGGTTTCTCCTTGCTCTCAAATGGAAAAATAATTGCACCAGGCTTTGCGCTCCAATTTCGACGCAGGGACACCAGGCGGACACTTGGAAAATGTAGTCTCTTATGGTCAATCTTCCAATGATATGCCTACAAATACGTCACAATGCTGCAAACACCTTGGGGAAACGACAGAAAGTGTAGGCTCATTCCTTGCGCAATCACAGCCATATAAGGAGACAATGGAAAACAGAGCTTCAGAGATTCTGCTCATTTCCTAGTTGACGTATCATCTTGGTTTCGCCTGTAGAATGAGTTCTGGGGCACTTACAGACAATATCTTTGCAGATTCTGAAACTTCAGAGTGTTTTCTTTCCAAAACGGTCAATAATATGCGTATTCGAGCATCTTTTCGTGACAAAATATTGCGCTTAAAACGGGAACGTTTTTTATCCAAAAATGAAATAGCGCCCCTAGAGATCCAAGGACACAAATCATACAGGGATATGTGAAAGTGCCCTACTGTAATTGAGAAAGAGAGAGAGAAAGAAAGAAAGAAGGTGAGAGAGAAAGAAAGAAGGTGAGAGAGAAAGAAAGAAAGAAAGAAGGTGAGAGAGAAAGAAAGAAAGAAGGTGAGAGAGAAAGAAAGAAAGAAGGTGAGAGAGAAAGAAAGAAGGTGAGAGAGAAAGAAAGAGGGTGAGAGAGAAAGAAAGAAGGTGAGCGAGAAAGAAAGAAGGTGAGAGAGAAAGAAAGAAGGTGAGAGAGAAAGAAAGAGGGTGAGAGAAAGAGAGCGAGAGCTTGAGTTTAAAAAAAAACATTATTGGGTCTAGGAACAGACAACACAATAAACACTCAAACAAACAAAAACATGGTTCAACATCCATTAAAAACATGACACCGGACCTTCCTCCACAGTAACTAAACACAACAACCTCTGAATACCACATATGCTCATAAACAGATCAATGTTGTTAACCACTTTGTAATAAGCAAACTCAACCCTCAGTCTCGTTCCAACATCCCCTCCAGCATGCCCACCATATCCAGAGACCCTTGTCCCCGAATACTGTTCTTTCATATCTTCCAGATTGCTAATTTAGCTGCCCCTGACACAAAGTTAAGTAGGAGAACTACACCCCTTCGACCAAACCTGTACTTCGGCCCAAATATAAACTGTTGGGAAGAGAAAACCTCTCCCAGAGCCTAGAACCAACTGGTGATCAGGTCAATCATTCCAACCAACCTGGGACACTGTAAAAACAGATGTGCCAGAGTTTCAGACTCAGCACAGAATGGACACCCCTCCCCAACAGTAGGATCCAGGTGTAGCAGATGCATGTTGGTGGATATGGCTCCATGTCTTATCCTCCATTGGAGGTCAGCTGTCCTCTTATCAGTAGGCAGTTTATATAAAGACCGCTAATGGCCTTTTGGGGAGGGCACCTGGACCAAACACACCCGCCCACCTCGTCAATTTTATCCATTCCAGGGTAGAAGCACGGGACACTTTTACACATATTATGTACATGGCCTTCTTCCCCACCGCCTTGAACTCCCCCAGCTCCGGGTTATCGAAGGAAAGCAGCATCCCCACGTCCTCCTCTAATTCCCCCGCCGCAGCACTAATATTCAGCGCAGGGAACACATAATCCAGACCCTTGTCCACCGATCAGAATTGGTTGTATCAGTCACACACTTCCGATGAAGTACTAGCAAGGAATCGCTGACCTCAGCCACCCCACACCTAACAGGCATGAATGTAGGTTTGCTGAACCCATAGCATGGGACTGGATGAAAAAAAGTCTCTTTGAAAATCCATATCCCTGGTAGCGTACCGGCCTTATGGGACATGTTGAAAACTCTCCAAGCCTGCATAACATACTCATAGAATGGAGTAAAGCCAGACAAATCACCCCCCCCTCTCTAGCTTTAAGAGGAATAGGTGCTTATCTAAGCCCAAACAGCCCACTCTCCACATCAATGTATAGGCTGTACTGACCCAGCTAGAAAAGTCACTTTACAACAGTCTCTGGGCTGCTTGAAGCCAGAAAGCCATGATTCTAAAATAAATGTCCACCAGGCCTTGCCCATTCTCGTTCAGTGGCAGGTACAGGGACGCAGCTTAGATCCAATGTTGTCCAGACCAGAAGCAATTGACAAGGGTCCTTTGAACCCCCGGTAGCTGTAAAATCATTGGTCTGTGCCACAGGGTAGAAGCAGCTAGGTTATTGGCTACCAGCACCCTTCCCCTATAAGACAGCTGGGGTAGCACCCATTTCCACCTAGACAATCTGGTACACCTTCTCCCAGTTATTTTTTTGAAGGAGCGGACCTTATCTGAAGCTGACCTGCCCACAGTGATTCCCTCTTTTCCCAATTGACTCTAGCTGAGGAGGCCCCCTGATACAAATGCAGAGCGTTTGAGAGAACCTTAACATCCTCACCCCCTGTAATAAAAACGGTCCCATCATCTGCATACGCAGACAGTGCAATCGTGGGACCCTTCAAAACCTCTGGCACAAAGAAACCAGTAAGCCTCGCTCTTAAAAAACAAAGCATTGGTTCAATTGCCAGACAACAATAATAATAACTCTTCTGAAATTGAGCATCCCTGCCTAATACCCCTATGGATGGGGATGGGGCAGCTCAAACCACCCCCACCTTCATCATACATGAGGCCCCAGCATACAGTAAACTCATCCAAGACAAAAAAGAACATCCCCAAACCCCAAAGGCTTTCACTGTTTTGAACAAGCACTGGTGGTCCACACGATCAAAAGCCTTCTCCTGATCCAAAGAAAACAAACGCACATTCACATCAGACAGTTAACAAATGTCTTAAACATCTCTTATTAGAATCAAGTTATCAACAATGGAGCGGTCAGGTACACAGTAAGACTGGTCCATTTGGACCAACAGCCCCAGATATTCTTTCAACCTGTTTGAGAGAAACTTAGATATACAGTGGCTTGCAAAAGTATTCCCACCTCTTGGTGTTTTTCCTATTTTGTTCATTACAACCTGTAAAGTATCTAGATTTTTATTTGGATTTCATGTAATGGACATACACAAAATAGTCCACATTGGTGAAGTGAAATGAAAAACAAACATTTAAAACGTAAAAGTGGTGCATTCATATGTATTCAGCTCCTTTGCTATGAAGCCCCTAAATAAGATCTGGTGCAGCCAATTACCTTCAGAAGTCACATAATTAGTTCAATAAAGTCCACCTGTGTGCAAGCTAAGTGTCACATTATCTGTCACATGATCTCAGTATATCACTTGTTCGGAAATGCCCCAGAATATGCAACACCGCTAAGCAAGCGGTATTATGAAGACCAAGGAGCTCTCCAAAAATATCAGGGACAAAGTTGTGGAGAAGTACAGATCAGAGTTGTGTTATAAAAAATATCTAAAACTTTGAACATCCCATGGAGCACCATTAAATCCATTATTAAAAAATGGAAAGAATATGGCACCACAACAAACCTGCCAAGAGAGGGCCGCCCACCAAAACTCACGGACCATGCATGGAGGGCATTAATCAGAGAGGCAACAAAGAGACCAAAGACAACCCTGAATGGGCTGCAAAGCTTCACAGCAAGATTGGAGTATCTGTCCATAGGACCACTTTAATAACCTTTTATGCAAGGGGACAGTATTTTCACGTCCGGATGAAAAGCATGCCCAAATTATACTGCCTGTTACTCAGGTCCAGAAGCTAGAATATGCATATAAGTAGTATATGTGGATAGAAAACACTCTAAAGTTTACAAAACTGTTAAAATAATGTCTGTGAGTAAAACAGAACTCATATGAAGTGAGGTCTTCTGTAACAACACAGCTGACCTCACAAACGTATCACCATCAAAACATATGCCAATTTAACAGATTTCCTAAAAGTTTGGTCCAGGAACACTATTTACCTCATTTAGATTTGTCACACCCTGACCATAGTTTGCTTTGTATGTTTCTATGTTTTGGTTGGTCAGGGTGTGATCTGAGTGGGCATTGGATGTCTTGTTTGTCTATTTCTATGTCTGGCCTGATATGTTTCTCAATCAGAGGCAGGTGTTAGTCATTGTCTCTGATTGGGAACCATATTTAGGTAGCCTGGGTTTCACTGTGTGTTTGTGGGTGATTGTTCCTGTCTCTGTGTTTTGCACCAGATAGGGCTGTTTCTGGTTTTCCACATTTATTGTTTTGTAGTGTTAGTGTTTATCGGTTTTTCATTAAACATGAATCAATATAACCACGCTGCTTTTTGGTCCGCCTCTACTTCACAACAAGAGAACCGTTACAAGATTGTAAATTGAGTCATCGCCAGCTGTTACCATGTCAACAAATCTGGCAAATCTGACCATAATTCTATCCTTTTGATTCCTGCTTACAAGTAAAAACTAAAGCAGGAAGTACTTGTGACTCGCTCAATACGGAAGTGGTCAGATGATGCAAATGCTACACTACAGGACTGTTTTTCTAGAACAGACTGGAATATGTTCAGGGATTCATCCAATGGCATTGAGGAATGCACCATCTCAGTCATCGGCTTCTTCAATAAGGGCATCGATGACGACGTCCCCACAGTGACTGTACATACATATCCCAACCAGAAGCCATAAATTACAGGCAACATCCGCAACGAGCTAAAGGCTAGAGCTGCCGCTTTCAAGGAGCAGGAGACTAATCCGGATGCTTATAAGAAATCCTGCTATTCCCTCAGATGAACCATCAAACAAGCAAAGTGTCAAAACAGGATTAAGATTGAATCCTACTACACAGGCTCTGACACTTGTCTGACTATTACGGACTACAAAGGGAAACCCAGATGCGAGCTTCCCAGTGACGCTGCCTGCCAGACAAGCTAAATGCCTTAAAGCTCGCTTCGAGGCAAGCAACACTGAAGCATGCACGAGAGCACCAGCTGTTCTGGATGACTGTGTGATAATGCTCTCGGTAGCCGATGTGATCAAAACCTTTAAACAGGCCAACATTCACAAAGCCGCTGGGCCAGACGGATTACCAGGACGTGTACTCAAAGCATGCGCGGACCAACTATCAAGTCTCATCACTGACATTTTCAACCTCTCCCTGACTGAGTCTGTAATACCTACATGTTTCAAGCAGAACACCATAGTCCCTGTGCCCAAGGAAGCGAAGGTAATCTGCCTAAATGATTACCACCCCGTGGCACTCACGTCGGCAGCCATGATGTGCTTTGAAAGGCGGGTCATGGATCACATCAACAGCATCCTCCCGGACACCCTAGATCCACTCCAGTTCACACACCGCCCCAACAGATCCACAGATGACGCAATCTCAATCGCACTCCACACTGCCCTTTCTCACCTGGACAAAATAAACACCTATGTGAGAATGCTGTTCATTGACTATGGCTCAGCATTCAACACCATAGTGCCCACGAAGCTCAACATTAAGCTAAGGACTCTGGGACTAAACACCTACCTCCTCAACTGGATCCTGGACTTCCTGACGGGCCACCCCCAGGTGGTAAGAGTAGGCAACAACACGCTGATCCTTAACACTGGGGCCCCTCAGGGGTGTGCACTTAGTCCCCTCCTGTATTTCCTGTTCACTCACAACTGTGTGACCAAACACGACTCCAACACCATCATTAAGTTTGCTGACGACACAACAGTGGTAGGCCTGATCACTGACAACGATGAGACGACCTATAGGGGGGAGGTTAGAGAACTGGCCATGTGGTGCCAGGACAATAACCTCTCCCTCAATGTGAGCAAGACAAAGGAGCTGATCGTGGACTACAGGAAAAGGCGGGCCGAACAGGCCCCAAATTAACATTGACTGGGCTGTAGTGGAGCGGGTAGAGAGTTAAGTTTCTTGTTGTCCACATCACCAACGAACTATCATGGTTCAAACATACCAAGACAATGGTGAAGAGGGCACAACAAAACCTTTTCCCCCTCAGGAGACTGAAAAGATTTGGCATGGGTCTCCAGATCCTCAAAAGGTTCTGCAACAGCACCATCGAGAGCATCCTGACCGGTTGCATTACTGCCTGGTATGCAACTGCTCGGCATCTAACCGTAAGGCGCTACAGAGGTTAATGAGTACGGCCCAGTACATCACTGGGGCCAAGCTTCCTGCTATCTAAGACAAACAGTGGGGCAAAAAAGTATTTAGTCAGCCACTAATTGTGCAAGTTCTCCCACTTAAAAAGATGAGAGAAGCCTGTAATTTTCATCATAGGTACACTTCAACTATGACGGACAAAATTTGGAAAAAAAATCCAGAAAATCACATTGTAGGATTTTTAATGAATTTATTTGCAAATTATGGTGGAAGATAAGTGTTTGGTCAATAACAAAAGTTTATCTCAATACTTTGTTATATACCCTTTGTTGGCAATGACAGAGGTCAAACGTTTTCTGTAAGTCTTCCCAAGGTTTTCACACACTGTTGCTGGTATTTTGGCCCATTCCTCCATGCAGATCTTCTCTAGAGCAGTGATGTTTTGGGGCTGTTGCTGGGCAACATGGACTTTCAACACCCTCCAAAGATGTTCTATGGAGTTGAGATCTTTCCTGCTCTGTCCTCCTCTAGATGAAATAGTGAGTATGTGACAGTTACCAGAGGAGAGCCAGGGAGGGGATACAGGTTGTCATGTCGGCCCCACACAGGCGCTCTGCTCCCGGGCAGGTTAGCACAGTGCAGTGGGCTGGCTGGAGCTGTGGGTCTGGAAGACTTTTAATCTAATAGATGCAGGGGAGAGAAAAATAATTTCATCTTGTGTGATACAGCAGGGGAAGTGACAGTGTCAAGAATAAAAGAGGGATGGGGTAGAGAGAGAGAGAGAGAAAGAGAGAGAGAGAGAGTCACAGACCAGGGGGATGATTTGAAAGGGGTTACAACAGAAGTGTGTCTGAGAGATTGAGCACTGGGATCTCTTTTACACTCAGGTCTGATTTCACCACACTGGCAGTAGATAACCACCACTCCAGAAAAAAACAGTCATAGAGGGAGAACATACCTCTATGTTCCATAACCAGACCCTCACCACCATGGATTAGAACCTGGTCCTAATGATGGTATACAATACAAATTATTAGGTACTTTTCATGTGATTCAATCAATAACGATCTCACCTCTTCAGCTCGGGAAATTAGCGAGGATATTTATATTAGCCAGAATACGCTGAACCTTAAGGCTGCTTTTGACCTGGTGGTGCTCTTGTAGTTGGCAGGTCAAATTCTGGCTTCTAGCCATCAGTTCTATATTTGTACCAGAGCCTACAGGGTAATATGTCCAGTGGCTTGGAGAGTGAAGTGTATAGGTCGGGGTTCTGTCCGGCCAATCTGGAGGGCCTAGATATCCATCCTCATCCATCACCAATTCACCCACACAGATTAGGGATTCATAGGTACCAGCATTGAAATGGAGCATGTGTACGCAAACACATACAGACACATTTCAAAATCATGGGCAATGATATGGAGTTGGTCCCCGCTTTGCTGCTATAACAGCCTCAACACTTCTGAGAAGGCTTTACACTAGATGTTGGAACATTGCTGCGGAGCGCTTCCATTCAGCCACAGGAACATCAGTGAGGTCAGACACTGATGTTGGGAGGTTAGGCCTGGCTCACAGTCTGCATTCCAATTAATCCCAAAGGTGTTCGATGGGGTTCAAGTCCGGGCTTTGTGCAGGCCAGAGCCCTGCGCTTTATGCAAGGGGCATTGTCATGCTGAAACAGTAAAGGGCCTTTCCCAAACTGTTGCCAAAAAGATGAAAGCACAGAATCTTCCGTATGGCTGCCAGATGGAGAAGCTTGATTCATCACTCCAGAGAATGCATTTCCACTTCTCCAGAGTCCAATGGCGGCAAACTTTACACCGCTCCAGCTGACGCTTGGCATTGAGCATGGTGATCTTAGGCTTGTTGCTCGGCCATGGAAACCCATTTCATAAAGCTCCAGACGAACAGTTCATGTGCTGACGTTGCTTCCAGAGGAAGTTTGAAACTCGGTAGGGAGTAGGGGGCAGCTCTAGCAGGGCAGAAATTTGATGAACTAACATGTTCGAAAGGTAGCATCCCATGACACTGCCACGTTGAAAGTCACTGAGCTCTTCAGTACGGGCCATTCTACTGCCAATGTTTCTCTATGGAGATTGCATGGCTGTGTGTTCAAATGTATACACCTGTCAGCAACAGGTATGGCTGAAATAAACAAATCCACTAATTTGAAGGGGTTTCCAGATATGGGCGAAAGCACACACACACCTCTCACCATCTCTCTCATCCAGTAACTCTGAGGAGATTTCTGCTTCATGAAAATGAATCACCGGCATCAAAGCTGTCATCCCAGCCCCATACCTCTTAATTTACTCTCCTGTCTAACAGTAGAGCATGCACACACACACACACACACACACACACACACACACAAACACACACACAAACACACACACACACACACACACGTAAGGCATAAGCTCCCTAGTCACAGCGGTCCAGAACCCTACACACACACATGCACAAGAACATAGTCACAGCGAAACAGAATGAAAACAACAAAAACAGCGAGGGAAAGAGGGGGAGTGATGGGGACAGAGAAACAGATGGAAGCAATAGAGAGGGAGAGAGAGCGAGAGTAGGGGATAGAAAGAGAGGGAGAGAGATAGAGAGAGTAGTCCAGAGAGAACAATAGTGATAGAATACTGCAGTGTGACAGGTACTGCAGCAGTGGCAGGAGAAGCACACGCAAACAAAAAAGCACACACACGCACGTCTCCCTGAATTGTTCCCCCTAGCAAGGCGATATGTGAAAAATAACCAAACACTAAGTAGGATATTTTAAGGAATCAATTATACTTTACAGTTGGCACACACTGTTGCTGTACTAATTGACAACTATATCTAAACTTCAGTAAACTAACAGATGTGTTCCAATACACACTCTTGTTTGTGTCTGACTCACTGTGTACACACTGTTAACAGCCGTCTATGGATTAATACAATAGATCCATTTAATTCTACAGTGGTTCTTCCTTTAAAAGTTTGGAGATTATTCTGTGACGGTTTGTGGTAGATGGTGGCAGATTGTGGTAAATTGCATCATTCTGGCAACAATGGCTGACACTTAAATAAAGTGCCATAGAATTCGGTGGCACCCGCAAGATGTGCTGCAGTACGTCACAACTTTTAAAGGAAAAATGTGGTGGTTAATTTCTGTATTACCAAATTAGGAGAGAGACAAACTTCACACACGAGTCAGAGTTATACTTAAACTACATCTTTAATAATAAGAGCTTTGCAATAGCATTGACTTTCAATGATGCACCATTTCTAATGAACCATTGAAAGTGACAACACAAAAGTAAAGATATTTTATAGCCAAGACACACCCCTCTCAACCTACATGATGAACAACACATACGTAGAATGGTCACAAGGTTAAGATTTGTATGAAAGGTATCTATAATACATAGCAGACAGCAACTGATGTGTCAACAGTTATCATTGTATAGACCAGTGTCTGGTCCTCCTACTCCAAACTGGAACCATCTCACCCTGGTACGGTATAGCACAAAAACATTACCTCATGTTATCTGGAATGCTCTTTAGGTTTTATCACCCAAAGACATCGTAAATCTCCTCTGACAGTGTTCTCTCATAGAGGCCCATCCTCAGTAGAACACACACACAATAGTTATGGCTTTGATAACCGTACAGGGAAAAACATCAGGGGAAATTTCAGAGTGACAACTAAAAATACAACGTCGTAACATTAAGCATTCTTGAAAATGCAAGTGTCTTACGTCCTTCAAAAGATTTGAATCTTGGTAATCAAACTACGTTTTCCAATTTAAAATAGCTATTAGAGAACAAATACCATGCTTTTGTTTGAGAAGAGCAATCAACAACAAAAACATTTTCCACCATGACAGTTTTTACACATTCACATCTGAAGCTAAAATTATGACTTACATTCTGATATCTTACTCTTATTTCTCTTCCTGAGGGTCCCAGTGATCAAATGAAGTGCCGTTTTCTTTGATAAAATCCATTTTTATAGCCTAAATCGAAACATTTTGTAAACCGTTTGTGCTGTGAATTCCATCTCTATCATTTTTTTTTACGGAGCATTCGATGTAATTACACAGTAATTAAAACAAGTCAAATTAAATTAATTAATTAAACAATCGTTTACGGTGTGTCATGGTTGGTTTCAGTGCATTCCACTGGATGTTTGCAACACAGTCAAACGTCATTGTTTTTTTTTGCGAAGAGTATTGACCGAAGTGAACTGATTTGAAGACAACGAGCAATTACTTCCTGGTGCACCAATAATTTTAGCGAAGCTTCATTGATTGACTGTATTTCTGCCCAATGACCACTGATTTTCTTGAAATCTAGCTGGGTAGATAGCCAATGAGCTGAGGTAAACGCCAGTATGTAATGATTTTGGGTTGGACCACCATTCCTTGTTTGTAATCGCACGCGTAACGAACTCCATTCTCGCCTTGACTATCAGAGGAGTTGCTGTGACGCTTGTTACGCACAGCAATATTTTGGAAAGTTGTATTTTCAACGATTTCATTGAAGACATCATGGCGAATAAATCAGGAAAAGCGATGTCCAAGTCTAAGTATACAGATTATAGAAGAGATTGATCAGGAAATGAGAGATTTTTTGTTTGAGGAATATTTGAGTATTCAAACAGGAGCTGAAGAGCTGTTTCTGCAAGGACAGGACGTACTTCTGAATGGCTAAGTGCTAATGCCGTTTTATGAAATAGAAATATATATATATATATACAGTGCCTTGCGAAAGTATTCGGCCCCCTTGAACTTTGCGACCTTTTGCCACATTTCAGGCTTCAAACATAAAGATATAAAACTGTATTTTTTTGTGAAGAATCAACAACAAGTGGGACACAATCATGAAGTGGAACGACATTTATTGGATATTTCAAACTTTTTTAACAAATCAAAAACTGAAAAATTGGGCGTGCAAAATTATTCAGCCCCCTTAAGTTAATACTTTGTAGCGCCACCTTTTGCTGCGATTACAGCTGTAAGTCGCTTGGGGTATGTCTATATCAGTTTTGCACATCGAGAGACTGACATTTTTTCCCATTCCTCCTTGCAAAACAGCTCGAGCTCAGTGAGGTTGGATGGAGAGCATTTGTGAACAGCAGTTTTCAGTTCTTTCCACAGATTCTCGATTGGATTCAGGTCTGGACTTTGACTTGGCCATTCTAACACCTGGATATGTTTATTTTTGAACCATTCCATTGTAGATTTTGCTTTATGTTTTGGATCATTGTCTTGTTGGAAGACAAATCTCCGTCCCAGTCTCAGGTCTTTTGCAGACTCCATCAGGTTTTCTTCCAGAATGGTCCTGTATTTGGCTCCATCCATCTTCCCATCAATTTTAACCATCTTCCCTGTCCCTGCTGAAGAAAAGCAGGCCCAAACCATGATGCTGCCACCACCATGGTTGACAGTGGGGATGGTGTGTTCAGCTGTGTTGCTTTTACGCCAAACATAACGTTTTGCATTGTTGCCAAAAAGTTCAATTTTGGTTTCATCTGACCAGAGCACCTTCTTCCACATGTTTGGTGTGTCTCCCAGGTGGCTTGTGGCAAACTTTAAATGGATATCTTTAAGAAATAGCTTTCTTCTTGCCACTCTTCCATAAAGGCCAGATTTGTGCAATATACGACTGATTGTTGTCCTATGGACAGAGTCTCCCACCTCAGCTGTAGATCTCTGCAGTTCATCCAGAGTGATCATGGGCCTCTTGGCTGCATCTCTGATCAGTCTTCTCCTTGTATGAGCTGAAAGTTTAGAGGGACGGCCAGGTCTTGGTAGATTTGCAGTGGTCTGATACTCCTTCCATTTCAATATTATCGCTTGCACAGTGCTCCTTTGAAATATCCAATAAATGTCGTTCCACTTCATGATTGTGTCCCACTTGTTGTTGATTCTTCACAAAAAAATATTTTCTTTATGATTGAAGCCTGAAATGTGGCAAAAGGTCGCAAAGGGGGCCGAATACTTTCGCAAGGCACTGTATATATATATATATATATATATATATATATATATATATATATATATATATATATATATATATATATATATATATATATATATATATATATATATATATATATATATATATATATACACTGCTCAAAAAAATAAAGGGAACACTTAAACAACACAATGTAACTCCAAGTCAATCGCACTTCTGTGAAATCAAACCGTCCACTTAGGAAGCAACACTGATTGACAATACATTTCACATGATGTTGTGCAAATGGAATAGACAACAGGTGGAAATTATAGGCAATTAGCAAGACACCCCCAATAAAGGAGTGGTTCTGCAGGTGGTGACCACAGACCACTTCTCAGTTCCTATGCTTCCTGGCTGATGTTTTGGTCACTTTTGAATGCTGGCGGTGCTTTCACTCTAGTGGCAGCATGAGACGGAGTCTACAACCCACACAAGTGGCTCAGGTAGTGTAGCTCATCTAGGATGGCACATCAATGCGAGCTGTGGCAAGAAGGTTTGCTGTGTCTGTCAGCATAGTGTCCAGAGCATGGAGGCGCTACCAGGAGACAGGCCAGTACATCAGGAGATGTGGAGGAGGCCGTAGGAGGGCAACAACCCAGCAGCAGGACCGCTACCTCCGCATTTGGAGGAGCAAGAGGAGCACTGCTAGAGCCCTGCAAAATGACCTTCAGCAGGCCACAAATGTGCATGTGTCTGCTCAAACGGTCAGAAACAGACTTCATGAGGGTGGTATGAGGGCCCGACGTCCACAGGTGGGGGTTGTGCTTACAGCCCAACACCGTGCAGGACGTTTGCCATTTGCCAGAGAACACCAAGATTGGCAAATTCATCACCGGTGCCCTGTGCTCTTCACAGAGGAAAGCAGGTTCACACTGAGCACATGTGACAGACATGACAGAGTCTGGAGACGCCGTGGAGAACGTTCTGCTGCCTGCAACATCCTCCAGCATGACCGGTTTGGCGGTGGGTCAGTCATGGTGTGGGGTGGAATTTCTTTGGGGTGCCGCACAGCCCTCCATGTGCTTGCCAGAGGTAGCCTGACTGCCATGAGGTACCAAGATGAGATCCTCAGACCCCTTGTAAGACCATAATGCTGGTGCGGTTGGCCCTGGGTTCCTCCTAATGCAAGACAATGCTAGACCTCATGTGGCTGGAGTGTGTCAGCAGTTCCTGCAAGAGGAAGGCATTGATGCTATGGACTGGCCCGCCCGTTCCCCAGACCTGAATCCAATTGAGCACATCTGGGACATCATGTCTCGCTCCATCCACCAATGCCACGTTGCACCACAGACTGTCCAGGAGTTGGTGGATGCTCTAGTCCAGGTCTGGGAGGAGATCCCTGAGGAGACCATCCGCCACCTCATCAGGAGCATGCCCAGGTGTTGTAGGGAGGTCATACAGGCACGTGGAGGCCACACACACTACTGAGCCTCATTTTGACTTGTTTTAAGGACATTACATCAAAGTTGGATCAGCCTGTAGTGTGGTTTTCCACTTTAATTTTGAGTGTGACTCCAAATCCAGACCTCCATTAGTTGATACATTTGATTTCCATTGATAATTTTTGTGTGATTTTGTTGTCCGCACATTCAGCTATGTAAAGAAAAAAGTATTTAATAAGAATATTTCATTCATTCAGATCTAGGATGTGTTATTTTAGTGTTCCCTTTATTTTTTTAACTGGGAGAACTTGCACAATTGGTGGCTGACTAAATACTTTTTTGCCCCACTGTATATATTCCATGTCAGATATATATTTTTTCCATATTTTTTTATTCATATGGAATGGAGTAGAACAGCAAACACACACATGGCCACTGCGACTGCTACTCCTCTCCATTTCCATATGAAATAGCCATTGGATGCTGTTCGGGGGAGGGCAGGCCCACAACAATGGCCGGAGTAGAATGGAACAGCACTTCACCTTAGGGAATGTTCCCTCTGCTTTATACAATACATACAGTATATGTTTATTTTATGTGATGATAAAAGGCTCATACAATACAAATATTTTTTTTAATCTTTTCTTTCACAGTGATAGCGACTCCGACTGGGAGCCCCCGGTGCCAAGCTGCCCACTCTACCTCTGCCCCCAGTGGTGTTCATATGCCACAGTTCATTACTGCAGGCATGACTGTGCCTCAGGGCCAAAAGGGCACAGCATGGAGGCGTCGTTGTGTTCTGTGTCGCATGACCTGCATCACTTGTTCAGTTTGCCTCTGCTTTACATCAGAAAGAGACTGCTATGGGACATGGCACAGGCAGCACAATATTGTGTAGAGGACTTCCAAAGGGTCTACTGTTTTTTTTAAATACAGTGCCTTGCGAAAGTATTCGGCCCCCTTGAACTTTGCGACCTTTTGCCACATTTCAGGCTTCAAACATAAAGATATAAAACTTAATTTTTTTGTGAAGAATCAACAACAAGTGGGACACAATCATGAAATGGAACAACATTTATTGGATATTTCAAACTTTTTTAACAAATCAAAAACTGAAAAATTGGGCGTGCAAAATTATTCAGCCCCTTTACTTTCAGTGCAGCAAACTCTCTCCAGAAGTTCAGTGAGGATCTCTGAATGATCCAATGTTGACCTAAATGACTAATGATGATAAATACAATCCACCTGTGTGTAATCAAGTCTCCGTATAAATGCACCTGCACTGTGATAGTCTCAGAGGTCCGTCAAAAGCGCAGAGAGCATCATGAAGAACAAGGAACACACCAGGCAGGTCCGAGATACTGTTGTGAAGAAGTTTAAAGCCGGATTTGGATACAAAAAGATTTCCCAAGCTTTAAACATCCCAAGGAGCACTGTGCAAGCGATAATATTGAAATGGAAGGAGTATCAGACCACTGCAAATCTACCAAGACCTGGCAGTCCCTCTAAACTTTCAGCTCATACAAGGAGAAGACTGATCAGAGATGCAGCCAAGAGGCCCATGATCACTCTGGATGAACTGCAGAGATCTACAGCTGAGGTGGGAGACTCTGTCCATAGGACAACAATCAGTCGTATATTGCACCAATCTGGCCTTTATGGAAGAGTGGCAAGAAGAAAGCCATTTCTTAAAGATATCCATAAAAAGTGTTGTTTAAAGTTTGCCACAAGCCACCTGGGAGACACACCAAACATGTGGAAGAAGGTGCTCTGGTCAGATGAAACCAAAATTGAACTTTTTGGCAACAATGCAAAACGTTATGTTTGGCGTAAAAGCAACACAGCTGAACACACCATCCCCACTGTCAAACATGGTGGTGGCAGCATCATGGTTTGGGCCTGCTTTTCTTTAGCAGGGACAGGGAAGATGGTTAAAATTGATGGGAAGATGGATGGAGCCAAATACAGGACCATTCTGGAAGAAAACCTGATGGAGTCTGCAAAAGACCTGAGACTGGGACGGAGATTTGTCTTCCAACAAGACAATGATCCAAAACATAAAGCAAAATCTACAATGGAATGGTTCAAAAATAAACATATCCAGGTGTTAGAATGGCCAAGTCAACACACATCAACATTGGCAATCAATATTGGCAGAATGTACATTTATATTAACATCCAGTATAATTATCCAATAATTATACTATTAACTTTTTTTTCACGATTATAATACAGATCAGTGGCTCAATGAATTCTTAATCTAAATTACTATAATTTTACGTGGTGTAGACCTTTACAATCAACCTGATACCTAAAAAGTCACAAAAAAAAAAATTGGGCACAGTTGACCAACCCCCTTCTTCAGGCACTGATTCTTCTGGTGTCCTTTTCGTACTTCTTCAGATAGCTTTACAGTTCAAGTGGATGGCCCATGATAATGTCCCAATTTCAACGTTTCACCTTGTTTCACCTTTACCAGCCATTATGTATTGTCCATTTGTCAACCAGTATACCAGCCACATAAGAGAAGTTTAGAACAGCACCTTTCCCCATGCTCACTACACGTGGACTCCTCTCACACTCCTGAGAAAAACATGAGAGAAAAGCAGTTGATAGAGAACAGATCTGATGCTGTCCTTTCTCTCGGAAGATGTGGTGTGGACAGGGCCGTATTCAAGGCCTTTGTAACTCTTCTTCAGCCAGTTAGAGGGGGGTTTGAGGTACACACACTGTTCGGTCCAATGATCTCTTCCATGCATTAAGATACCATCTGATGTCACTTTTCATGATAATCTCGAAAGAACAGATCAGAACAACAGTTTAGGTCAGTTCATTAACTCTTAGAGCTCTCTTGAATTTTTTCAACATTTTGTTAAAAATCGCGCAACATTTCAACGTCCTGCTACTCATGCCAGGAATATAGTATATGCATATGATTAGTATGTGTGGATAGAAAACACTCTGAAGTTTCTAAAAACTGGTTGAATCATGTCTGTGACTATAACAGAACGTGAACAGCAGGCAAAATCCCAACAAAAACCTGGTCACAAAAAAAAAAAGTATTCATCCGCCAGTCTCTGAATTGTCTATAGCGGCCAGTTTACAGTTCCTACAGCTTCCACACGATGTCGCCAGTACCGGCAATTGAATTGGAATTAATCCTTGGTGAAATGAGAAATAGGCACTTCCTGTCATCCAGTACAGAGGCTTATGGGAGAGAGACAATGGACCATGATTTCAAGAGTAGCTGCTATTGAATACAGATCGCCCCGTGATCAATTTGATCGATTATTAACGTTTACAAATACCTAAAGTTGGGTTACAAAAGTAGTTTGAAGTGTTTTGTCAAAGTTTATAGGCAACTTTTTTAATTTTAAAAAATGACGTAGCGTTTTGGAAAGCATTTTTTTCCTGGATCAGACGGGCTATATAAATGGACATTTTGGGTATACATGGACGGATTTAATCGAAAAAAAGACCCAATTGTGATGTTTATGGGACATATAGGAGTGCCAACAAAGAAGCTCGTCAAAGGTAATGAATGTTTTATATTTTATTTCTGCGTTTTGTGTAGCGCCGGCTACGCTAATTCTTTTGTTTACGTCCCCTTCAGGTATTTCGGGGGGTTGCATGCTATCAGATAATAGCTTCTCATGCTTTCGCCGAAAAGCATTTTAAAAATCTGACATGTTGGCTAGATTCACAACGAGTGTAGCTTTAATTCAGTACCCTGCATGTGTGTTTTAATGAAAGTTTGAGTTTTAGCGAGTACTATTAGCATTTGGCGCTACGCATTTCCATTTCCTGTTGCCTAGGTGAGACGCTGCCGTCTCGGTGGCTGTAAGGTTAACACAAATGTCTCAACATATGTCAAAGAGAATAACAATACATTCTATTGAAACTATTCTTTCAAATTGGCATATCCTCGCCATCACACTGTCAACTTCCTCGCAGAGCCACAGGATCAGGAAGATCGACCTATAACCCATCGGGAATAGAACAGAACAGAACAAACACAAGTATACACTTCTTCACATATCCCTCAAGTTGTGTAAACTTCACTCCAAAACCTCAAAGGACTGAATCCAAAACCTCAAAGGACTGTATCCTCCCCCATTTTTAACACATAACTCTCCATGAGAGTAATGTGAGAAAAAAACACTACTACTGGTCAAAAGGTAAACAAAATTTCAAATAACATAATCAAATTAAAATCACTATTATGAAAAATTATTGTACCCATATGGTCATAGAAAAATAGACTTAAAGCTGCCTAATCTTAGTCAAAGGCAATGCCCTCTCCTTCTTCACATTGGTCCAAATTACAAATATGGTGAAGAACTACAAACTTCATAATTTAATCAAATTACCTTGAAATCAGTATTACAAATGACCTTATATTCATTATCAAATGGCTTTCCAATGAGGGTGATCAAACCACAAAACCAAAATAGTCAAACATTTCCTACATGTTGTATCCCAGATTCCCAGAACATTCCTTTATCAACAGAACTCACGTGTTCAAAAAATAAAATCTTTAGCACTAAGACAAATGTAAAACTCACCAAACCCAAAGGAAATAGAACACATAAACAAACATAGTATTTTAAAACCACCAACAAATAGTCATAACAAATGTGTTGTGTGTGGGTATTTGCAAACCTTAAGGTAAAAACAAACAAAAAATGACCAGGCCTTTTCAATTTTGGTAGTTTACGGTCTCAATCTCACTCACTCTCTGAAAGATTATAGACCCAGGAAACATTCCAAAGAGAGACAATGAAACACTAATTTTCCCAGAAAAAACACAATCACTTGGTCAGGATTCATTATACTACACCGGTTCAGAAACCAAAAAGTTAACTACAAACAAAACCTAATAATAATAATAATAATAATAATAATTCCACTGTACTCCCTCAAATCATTAATAATTAGTTTTAATCTACATCAATGTATATGTATGCTTAATTGAACATGCGCTACCCTTAGATACAATTATCCTGGTATCATTACTAGTCCAATGTAATCATTTTTTCCTCGGTCGCAAATGTGGTAAATTTCTCAACGTAAGGAATCAGCAATATTTAATCCCAGGCATTTAATAAAAATGTAGACGTGTTCTCCTATGTCTCCTTAAACATACATACTTTAGGTGACTTCCATCCATCCCAGAAGAAAGAATCCTACTCAAACACATCAGATAATACAATGTTTAATTAAGTGAAATCAACATCTAAAATAAACAACAAACAGTAAACAATAAACAAACCCATAACCCTTTTCCAGCAATCTAATCATTCCAAACTGTTGCATAAATTTAGTAAAAACCAACCTGTTGTTTAACAAATCTAAAACCTGTTATGGCTGCAATCCCGATACCGGGATCGATATGACAACTACCAGTGGAAATTTAGGGCGCCAAAATTCAAACCACAGAAATCTCATAATTACAGATCCTAAAACATACTTATATCATTTAAAATCTATTTTCGTTGTTAATCCCACCAAAGTGTCTGATTTCAAATAGGCTTTTCAGCGAAAGCACTACAAACGACTATGTTAGGTCTCCACCAAACCACAATAAGCACAGCCATTTTCCAGCAAAATATAGCATTCAGAAAAACCAGAAATAACGATAAAATTCATCACTAACCTTGAATTATCTTCATCAGATGACACTCATAGGACTTCATGTTACACAATACATGCATGTTTTGTTGGATAAAGTTAATATTTATATTTAAAAAAATCTGAGTTTACATTGGCGCGTTTGATTCACTAGTTCCAAAAACATCAAGTGATTTTGCATAGCCACATCATTCAACAGAAATACTCATCATAAATATAGATGATAATATTGTCACGAATACCACCGAAGGTGGCTCCCCTTCCTGCTCGGGTGGCGCTCGGTGGTCGTCGTCGCCGGTCTATTAGCTGCCACCGATCCCTTTTTCCTTTTCTTTTGTTTTTGTCTAATTGTTTTCACCTGTTCCTTGTTGGGGTTTTGGGATGGGTGTTATTTAAGTTCGTTTTGCCCGCTGGTGTTTGTGCGGGCTTGTTGGTTTGTTACATTTGGTGATGGATCGTGTTTGTTTTGGGGTTTTGCTGTCCAGTGTTTGTAACTAGGTTTTGGGTTTGTGTTTGTGTTTTACCCATGTTTTCTACCTATTACGTTTTGAAGGACATTAACTTCTTGCGTCGAGCCATCCCGGATCCGGGATCGTGACTACAGCCTCAAGCTCATTACCATAACGCAACGTTAACTATTCATGAAAATCGCAAATTAAATGAAATCAATATGCTAGCTCTCTGCGTCACGTTTAGCTACGAAAAAACCTGTATCCAGGATTGTTTAAATCTATCCGCAAGCTCATTAGCATTACGCAACGTTAACTATTCATAAAAATCGCAAATGAAATGAAATAAATCTATTTGCTCTAAGCTTAGCCTTTTGTTAACAACACTGTCATCTCAGATTTTCAAAATATGCTTTTTAACCATAGCTAAACAAGCATTTGTGTAACAGTATTGATAGCCTAGCATAGGATTATCCCTGGCATTCAGCATGCAACATTTTCACAAAAACCAGAAAAGCATTCAAATAAAATCATTTACCTTTGAAGAACTTCAGATGTTTTCAATGAGGAGACTCTCAGTTAGATAGCAAATGTTCAGTTTTTACAAAAATATTATTTGTGTTGACAAATCGCTCCGTTTTCTTCATCACGTTTGGGTAAGAAATTAAATAAATAAATAAAATAAAATAAAAATTAAGTCATTAAAACGCGAACTTTTTTCATAGTAGTTATACACATGGAATTATAGAAATATCTCTCCTTAATGCAACCGCTGTGTCAGATTTCAAAAAAACTTTACGGAAAAAGAAATGCATGCAATAATCTGGGACGGCGCTCAATTTAAAAACACCACAGCCGCAAAGATGGCGTCAACATAAACAAGAAATTACATGATAAATATTCCCTTACCTTTGATGATCTACATCAGAAAGCACTCCAGGAATCCCATGTCCACAATAAATGTTTGTTCGAAAATGTCCGTTATTTATGTCCAAATACCTTCTTTTGTTAGAGCGTTTGGTATACATATCCAAACGTTAATTCTGGTCAGCGTTATATCGGACAAAAAACTTCAAAAAGTGATATTACCGGTCAAAGAAACATTTCAAACTAAGTACAGAATCAATCATTAGAATATTTTTAACATATAGCTTCAATAAAGTTACAACCGGAGTATTCCTTCTAGTCTTCGTGAGCCATGGAACGCAAGTGGGTATCATGAGGAAAAAGCGTAATCACAAAATGGCTGCTTGATGGACAGCTGATATATTCTGCTCTCCTTCACTCCCACAACAACATAGAAGCCTCATTATAATTTCTATTGATGGTTGACATCTAGTGGAACCCCTAGGCAGTGCAACATCATTCATATATCAAGGGGATTTTATTGTGGACCCTAGTGAATACATACAAAGCCCAGATATCTCACTTCCTGTTTTGATTTTGCTTGTCATATGAGTTCTGTTATACTCACGGACATCATTCAAACAGTTTTAGAAACGTTAGAGTGTTTTCTATCCAACGGTACTAATAATATACATATATTAGCAACTGAGACTGAGAAGTAGGCCGTTTACATTGGGAACCTTATTCATCCAAGCTACTCAATACTGCTCCCCAACCATAAAAAGTTAGAAAGTTGGTTCTGTCTCATCAGCGTAAGAGTCAAAACTATCTCTTTTCCACTCATAGCTACAATGTTGGCATGCCCCAAAGGTCAATACTGTTCAGCTCATACATTAATGATCTTCCTTCTGTCTGTACACCTTACTATTTGTAGCCATAGGTGATAATATATCTCTAGGAGCTGATCCATTGTCAGTTTTATGGTATAATTCTAGATTGGAAAGGGAGAACGCTGATCCGAGAGCAGTGGTGCCTTTCTTTAGATCCTATCAGTTTTGACACAGGCCTCAACAATTTACTTAACTCTGCGTGTTTTTTTGGAAACCCTTGTAACATCTTCTTTGTAGGAAAGATGCATCGTTAAAACACTCACAAGCCTAAGTTCCATCGTTATTGGGAAACCGGGGCCTGAACATGTGAGCATTGTAATTATTGACTTTTCAATGTTAATTGATCAATGTGTCACGCATTCTTCTCATTGGTCAGATGCATGATGGGTAGTCCTATTTTAGCACCTGTCATTACTTTGTTTGCCAGACAGAGACACACAAACAGCGTAAGGTCGGCATGTGGCCGGGTACAGGCATAGTTTAAGCCTGTGTTTTTCTTTGACAGATCTCTATGGTAATTGGATGTACTTGCTCTAAAGCCTGTTTGTTATTTTGTTTGTAAATATATTGTACCGTCGCCGGCTATTATTAACTTCACTTGTAAATAAAAAGCTCTTGGCAAGAAAAATCAGTTCTGCATTGATGCCTCCTCACTGTAAAATCCTACCGCTGGGTATTTCTCACAAAGCCGGAAAAATTAAACCATGTCCACAACCTTTCCACAGAAGAGGAAGAGAGAGGGAGCGAAAGAGAGCGAGAGAGGGGAGGGGCGAGAGAGAGGAGTCATTGATTTCTCCCCTGCAGGTGGATTAAGAATTAGATTTACCTTTCCTGGGAGACGAGCTGTGGTGATGGCTGCTGCAGTGTAAATATGAAACCTGTGTGCTGACTGGGAGACTGACTGACATTTTAGTGCTCTGTCTGTCTCCTCCTGACATTTGAAGTGTAAAACAAACAATGCCCAATCAGCATGGATGGCAGTCAGGGAGCCCAGGTCTAGACATGATCTCTACCTCTCTGGAACAGTGCCTAGGTGGGGATGCATATACTTCAGATTTCTTTCTATATTTTATTTATATTTATTACTTTCTCTCTTATCCTTTCTCCTTCTCTCGCTCATTCTTTCTCCATCCTTTCCCCTCCATCCTGTTAGTCTCTCTATTTTACCCCTTACCACTCTCTCAAATTAATCTTTGCTCGAATTCGCAGGCCAGACATGCGACCCCAACTAGTCATTGTTTTATTTGAAAAAAATATGGCCCTTTATAATGTCCACTGATGTATATAGGATGCTGTATGTAGCATTTTAACATATTAAAATAAAACATAAGAGATATTATTTGTCCAGCCTTTGCTGCTATGCTTGCAAATGTGCAACCCTAATCAAAAAGGATGTAACAACTCTGAATAACAAAAATGTAGCTAGGTTGTTGTAATATTTAAAATGAAAGCATGTTTTAATTTTTATTGCACTGCATCACTGGTGCAGTTGAATGCAGCATTGCTGAATGGTGCTCTTGTAGTCTTGTAATTGAGTAGTCAGCCGAGGCCACTGCTCAAATGTTTCTGTAATAGGCCTACATGTTTCTCCTCTGCACTTTGTTGCAAGCTTTAAAAACCGAAGCCAGACTGCAACATTTTAGTAGCCTGGCTAGGACTGTGGCTTGTGTCTGTACACTGTACCTACGCTGCCGTTTGGCGTGCAGCACATTGGCAGTGCTTGCTGTAATTTGAAGTGCAGTGCATGGTTGGAGGTATGGAATGAATTGACAACCCAAAATCCTTGCGTGAGCCAGATAGAGATGTGTCATTGGCCAGATTCTGTCCACAGGCCTTGTTTGACACATGCTCTAACATACTGTATACAGACATTGTCCCTCTCACTTCACCTGAATCATTATTAGTCTTTTCTGGCTTTTTTCTTGGCATCACCTATAGAATAACAGTGACTTTTACACAAAATCTATTTTCTTGTCCTCCATTGATGTGAGTCGGTCTCATCTGTGACTGAGTTGTTTTCAATGATTTGGAGCCCTCTACTCCCAGTCTGCTCGCTGTTGCTGCTTGCTTATTAATGCCTAGTATCCTATCCTGTCTGAACACTGCCATGGCAAAGGTTAGACTACTGTACCTGTTATCTTTCCGGTCTGACTCCCTCCTCTTTATCTCTCTGCTGATGGCAGAGGAAAATGAGACACACACACATCCACACCCTTGGCCATCTGCCAGAGTAACAAGCCAGGAGGTCTCAGTGAAGAGCATGAAGGCCAAACAATGCTCAGACTTATAGAGGAGTGAGGAAACAAAGCAAGGAACCTCAGACAGTTCTCAAAGTTCAACTTTAATAACAACACACAACATCTCATTGGTCGTACAGAACTATCTATACATTCTCACGGTTTTATCACAAATGGCACCCAATTCCCCAAAAAGTGCATCCTATAGTAGGGATTAATATGTGTTTTCGTGAACACTTCACACTTAGCTAAAAAATGTAATGACAAGACCTGGGAAATTAAAACATTTCCCCCCTATGTGGCATGAATACAGGCCCTACACAACAAATCTAATAGCACGTTATCCAAACAGATTGTCGCATGCAAGCCTTTAGCCTAGTGGATTTACTTCACACAAAGTTGCCATAAATTCAAAGCACAAACATAATTGACACTGCCGTACTGCACACGCGGCCTGAATGCAGTTAATAAACCATACAGGAAACCTCTACAGCAGTGGTCACCAACCTTTTCTGAGTCAAGATCACTTTTTCTGTGTCAAGATCACTTTCTGAGTCAAAATGCAACCCGAGCTCTACCGCTCAGATAAAAAAAAAAAACATGAGCCTATGCAACATTAACTTAAAACAATTATGTTCTTCAGTTCTGTAGCAATGAGATTTCAAGTAGGCTATATGCCCAGTACATTACCACTGAATATTGGCGATGCTTGGATTTTCTTCTAACATCATTTTGAAATTACATATGAAAAAATTGGGTAAATGATCACAATGATAATAGATCACTTGCTGTATTACTTGTGCGGCACAGCCGAGTGACATAATAAATATATATTTTTTTAAATACTGGACTGATGGCTTGCATCCGATGGTCATTCTGAGGGGACACCCGCTCTCTCTCCCTCCGCTGAGAAACGGGGTCACAGTCTTCCAGATGATGGAGAAACGCAAGTCACACTGCATTATTTCTGCCTCATGCACCAATTAATGTTGTTAATACAATATCCAGATCAAGTGAAATATTACTCAATATGAAAAGAGACAAGACGCTAATAATAACAACGCAAGCTTATCAAAACCCTTTGCTATACTCATTCATTGCAGCTGCGGTGCTGGTTGTAGCGTGCGAGGAAGTAGGGAGAATGCACATTTTATGGCTTATAAGTACAAATTAAATTATTTTCTACTCGATTTTGCCAAATGTAGGAAATATTCTGTCATTTGTTGAAGGAGGTTATCTAACAAGCTTAGCAACTTTAATAATTAGACTTTTGTTTGACTGCTGTTACAAAGTTTGTATGATTGGATAACGCTATAGCCTATTCGGGATGCAGTCGAAATGATCATGGCCCAGTTCCAACATCTCCAAATCATACAACAAATGAGGGCGTTTTTGTTACCAAAAAAGGTGAATGGAGGGCATTTTCCAGGCCGGGTTGTAACACTTGTTCACATGCACACAACTACAGTATGGCTCTGATTTATCAATGAAAACATGTATATGTTGCGTGCGCCAGTTTTATAAATCGCAATAATTAGCTGATAATGCAAATCCAAGAATCTCCACGTACGCCAGAATTTAGAAAGACATTTACGCAAATTAGCCCCAGGTTCTTTGAAAAAGACCATGGATATACTTCACAGGTCTTGTGTGGAGCAAATCTATCGCCACTAATTGCACTTCAAGATGAATGTGAGTGCTTGGCGGAACATTAAATTCCTTCCGCAATTCCATTAGAATGTTGACTAGAGTGCTCGGCTTCTACAAGGAATGTATGTGAGCTTCTATAATGTCATCATAACTCATGACTATCAATAAGAACCTCCAGAACCTCTGCAGTATTAAAGCTGATCTACACCATAAAAATAAATATACATACAGTACCAGTCAAAAGTTTGGATACACCTACTCATTCAAGGGATTTACTTTTACTATGTTCTACATTGTAGAATAATAGTGAAGACATCAAAACACACCTCCAGGCTGTGTAAGGGCTATTTGACCAAGAAGGAGAGTGATGGAGTACTGTATCAGATGACCTGGCCTCCACAATCACCTGACTTCAACCCAATTGAGATGGTTTGGGATAACTTGGACCGCAGAGTGAAGTAAAAGCAGCCAACACGTGCTCAGCATATGTGGGAACTCCTTCAAGACTATTGGAAAAGCATCCCAGGTGAAGCTGGTTGAGAGAATGCCAAGAGTGTGCAAAGCTGACATCAAGGCAAAGGGTGGCTACTTTGAAGAATCTGAAATACAAAAAATATTTAGATTTGTTCAACACTTTTTTGGTTACTACATGATTGCATATGTGTTATTTAATAGTGTTGATGTCTTCACTATTATTCTATAATGCAGAAAATAGTCAAACATAAAGAAAAACCCTTGAATGAGTAGGTGTGTCCAAACTTTTGACTGGTAATGTGTATATATATATATATATATATATATATATATATAGAGAGAGAGAGAGAGAGAGAGAGAGAGAGAGAGAGAGAGAGAGAGAGAGAGAGAGAGAGAGAGAGAGAGAGAGAGAGAGAGAGAGAGAGAGAGAGAGAGAGAGAGAGAGAGAGAGAGAGACAACCAGCACAAACATAATTGACACTGCCGTACTGCACACGAGAGAGAGAGGTTATAAAAATCAAATAAGAACCACAAGGTAACCTTCCGTTACCAGAGAACGTAATTTCAAATCAAATCAAATTAAAGTGTATTCTTATTTGATTAGACATTTCCTGGGAACGTAAGGTTAGCCCGATGATTTCGCGCAAACAGACACATGGATATGGCTGGAAAATGTGTATACAGTAAATACCTGTACTTGGTTGTGGTCGCAGTTCTTTACAGTCCAACTCTTCCATTTAGTACAGGGTATAATACCAGTGAAAATCCTCAATCTTGCCACAATGGCTATTTCAATCTCATGACTTTGCTGACAGCTACTTTATTGAGGAAAACTGTACTTACTTTGACAGAGATACACTATATATACAAAAGTATGTGGACACCCATTCAAATTAGTGGATTCGGCTATTTCAGCCACACCCTTTGCTTACAGGTGTATACAATCGAGCACACAGCCATGCAATCTCCATAAACAAACATTGGCAGTAGAATGGCCTTACTTAACTTTCAACGTGGCACCGTCATAAGATGCCACCTTTCTAACAAGTGAGTTCGTCAAATTTCTGCCCTGCTAGAGCTGCCCTGGTCCACTGTAAGTGCTGTTATTGTGAAGTGGAAACGTTTAGGAGCAACAACGTCTCAGCCGCAAAGTGGTAGGCCACACAAGCTCACAGAATGGTACCACCGAGTGTTGAAGCACGCAGCGCGTAAAAATTGTCTGTCCAAGGTTGCAACATTCACTACCGAGTTCCAAACTGCCTCTGAAAGCAACGTCAGCACAATAACTTATTTAGTAAAATAGTGATATTGTCAGACAGCATAGGCAGCAGCTCTCTAGATATGAGATGATGACCTTGAATGAAATAATAAAGTCAACACAGTAATTTAAATATTTTATTAAAGTAAAGTAATGCGAATAAATTATGTTTAATAAGTGATGAGCCATAATGGACAGTCACTACCATCATGGGACTTGTATTAATTGTTTTATTCTGTGTTGTTACAGCATTCAACACACATAATGCATAAGTGTGTTTAATGTTACATTTTTTTTTGTCAAAACCAAAATCCGTGGTTACTTTTTAATAATTGAACCGAAACGAAACGACTTCAAAAAAGCACTAATGGCTCAGAGCTACTAAGATGTGATGCTACAGTTTCTGAAGTGAGATGATTCATTCAGTGAGAGGTATGATCAGAGATATCAGCCTTTGAGGCTGTTATAGACATGAATAGACACCTGTTGTGTGTTCCAAATGGCACCATATTCCCTTTATAGTGTACTACTTTTGACCAGGGTCCATAGGTTTCTGCTCAAAAGTAGTGCACTATATAGGAAATAGGATGCCATTTGGGACATACTCCCAGATGTGCATTTGATGATTGACTGTCATTCCCATGAATATTTAATTGATGATAGACCATGAATATGGATGAATTTCTCTTAATGGAAAAAATGACACACACAAGCTGTGATTCTCTCACTACCGCATTTGGACATGCCTGCTTGATCATATTGAAAAACAAAAATCACACACCCACGCACATAAACACACACACACTAACTCTTTCATCTCTGTTTCTCATACACATGCACACGCACACAAACTCGTTGGCTGAGATGCAGAGATTCACAGTTGAGGTTGGTATTTCTGGGGTGTGACTTTCTAGACATTAGATTAGAGGGTACATGTTAGTTGATGTTGTGTGGTTGGATTTTCACACCAGGGAAATTCTGTCAGAGAAATGTCATACGACATAAGACATGTCGCTCATGGCTACACACTCCTTGCATACATGGACACACACAGTCTTGTATAAGTAACCTTGTGGGGACAGACAATTCAGTCCCATTCAAAGTCCTAATTGCCATAACCCTAAACCTATCCCTAAACTTAACCCTGACCCTACCCTTAACCCCTATACCTAACCCTAGCTCCTAACCATAACCCTGAACTAACCCTAGCGTCTAACCCTAAACCTAATTCTAATCCTAATACTAATTCTAAACTTAACCCTAAACCCCCTAGAAATAGCATTTGACCTTGTGGGTCACATTTTGGTCACATTTTTGTTTGTTACTATTCTTGTGGGGACTTCTGGCCCACAAGTATAGTTAAACGTGTCCACCCACCCTCACACGCACACACACAAACGCACACACACACACACACAGAGAGAAGGAATGAAGCAGATCAGAGCTTGTCTGTAAATCGAGTTGTTCTGGCAGCGGGATAGATGGTATTCAGTATTCAGTAGGTGCTCTATGCTTTGGATAGAACTCATTTCGGAGAGAGAAAGCCTGACGCCCCATTGTGTCTCCCTTTGGCTTACTTTTGTTTTTGTTTTTGTGCTTCTCTAATATTGTTTCCCCGGCCCGCCCATTTGAAGCAATCTGCTTGAATTTACTGCGGCTGTAATAGTATTTTCACCAGCCTGAAAGGTGACCTCAGACTCTACGTACTTATATTATCTATGGTGCATCTGTTTATCTGTTTAAAACTGGCAGAGAAGTAATCAGAGAACCATGCACCACAGCAGATAAATGGCTAGCCTCAGCCTCTGTTTGTTATTAATGAGGTATGTAAATAGTGTGTATTTATTAGTGGTGCCTCTTTAAGCACATCTGACATTATGGCTCTAATATGGAGCTTGTGGAATAGTGTCTCTCCTCTGGCTGCTTTCCTCACTATTATTAACGTAATCTAGAGATGATTTAGACTTAAAGGTTTAGTTGCAGGTTAGGTTAGGTTAGCATGACTTTCATATACCAAGTGCAACAGGAGGTCATAGCTAACAGAAAGCTAGTTTTAAATGGGTTGGAGGGGACTAGTTAACACCCACAAATATAACAATTACATGTATTTATAGAGTCTGGAGACGTGACTTCAAAATATTGCATAATATTTATTGTCTAGCCGTGTTCTATTTCAAACTTGGACATACAGTACATTTGAACTAATAAACAGTAGTAGGAGCTGTATATCAGTATGTTAACACTGCAGAGGGGTACATGTCATGGAGCGTACACCATCTGTGGTGAAAATCACTTCTGACTAACTGGTCTTGTTGCACACACTCAAACACTCACTCATACACACATACTGAAACTTTGTTCTCATGTTGTCACTGCCAACACCCATTAGTAATTCGTATTGTATTTAGTATTTTATTAGGATCTCCAAGGCAGCCACTACTCTTCCTGGGGTCTAACAGGAACAAAACAACATATAACAAGAAAACAATAGTCTACATCATGAATAAAATAATAGATCACATAATACATTGTGCACTGTACACATTTACACTGCTCCACCATTACAAATGTACAATATTACAGCAGTACAATACTACAATATTCCAATGTGTGTGTGTGTGTGTGTGTGTGTGTGTGTGTGTGTGTGTGTGTATGTGTGTGTGTGTGTGTGTGTGTGTGTGTGTGTGTATGTGTGTGTGTGTGTGTGTGTGTGTGTGTGTGTGTGTGTGTGTGTGTGTGTGTGTGTGTGTGTGTGTGTGTGTGTGTGTGTGTGTGTTCGCATTGGGCCGTGAGGTGTTGTTTTATCTGTTTTTTTTTTAAATCACATTTTACTGCTCGCCTAAGTTACTTGATGTGGAAGAGAGTTCCATGTAGTCATGGCTCTATGTAGTACTGTGCAATTCCCAGCCTCTGTTCTAGCCTTGGGGACTGTGAAGAGACCCCTGGTGGCATGTCTTGTGGGGTATGTATGGGTGTCTGAGCTGTGTGCTAGTAGTTTGAACAGACAGCTCGGTGCTTTCAACACGTCCTGTCACAAAGACAAGCAGTGATGCAGTCAATCTCTCCTCTACTTGAACCAGGAGAGATTTACATGCATGTCATTGATGTACATTTAAGGGCCAGCCGTGCTGTTCTGTTCTGGGCCAACTGTAATTATCCTATGTCCTTCTTAACAGCACTTGACCATATAACTCAAATCAAATCAAATCGTATTTGTCACATGCGCCGAATACAGGCGTAAACCTTACAGTGAAATGTTTACTTACAAGCCCTTAACAAAAAATGCAGTAACTGGACAGTAGTCCAGGTGTGATAAAGCTAGGACCTGCAGGACTTGTTTGGTTGATTGTGATGTCAAGAAAGCAGAGCAGTGCTTTAACACGGACAGACCTTTCCCATATTAGCAACCGTTGCATCAATATGTTTTGACAATGTCAGTTTACAATCTAGGGTTACACCAATAAGTAGTCTTCTCAACTTGCTCAATTATTCATTACAATATTTAAATGAGGTTTAGGGATAAGAGAGTGATATGTCCCAAATACAATGCTTTTCGTTTTTGATAGTGTGTGCAAAGCTGTCATCAAGGCATATCTTTAGATTTGTTTAACATTTTTTGTTTACTACCTGATTCCATATATGTTATTTTTTCATAGTTTTGATGTCTTCACTATTATTCTACAATGTAGAATATAGTCAAATAAAGAAAAACCCTTGAATGAGTACAGTAGGTGTGTCCAAATGTTTGACTGATACTGTATATTTAGGACTAGCTTATTGACTAGTATCAGCCAGATGAGCTCAACATGGTCATCACCAGAGCACCAGTAGATGTAGACCATAGCTCAGGGCTATAGGAGTATCTGAAATGGGCACTACTATCATACATCTCATACGGGACTCACTACACTGGATAGAGCTATGCAGAGCAGAGAGGTCCAGTTCATTAATCCTGGGGTAATCGTAAAGCTGTCAACGCCACTCCACTGGCTTCCCCCATAAAGCTGATTTGTGGTGTGGCCCATCAGCAAGCCCTCAGTCTCCGTAATGACAGATTCATCACGCTGTTCAAATCAGTCCTGAACAGGAAACCAACAGATAGTCATTAGATCATTGTGACTCTCAAGGTGCTTGGTGAATAAAATCACTAATTTGTTGCCATTTCACTAGTTCCTACCATGTATTACTTCATACCGTAACTGGGGTCCAGAGTTGTTCCTTTTCCTGACCAGGCAACATCCTAGTCTTGAAAAACTCCTGGCCTGATTCTTGATGGTATTTATAACCTCAGGGCGAGTTCGTGCTGCTAACTTACACTAAAACAGGAACTACTGTTTCCTCCTGTCACCACATCACCCTGGGATACCAGGAGGTGTATAAAAGGAAGTGTCATAAAAAGGGTGAAGGGGAAGTGTTGGACTTGTGACCGCAGGGGCCTGGCGAGTTCAGGTTATGGTCAGGCATGTATGAATAGTAGATATATGGTAACGAGTGGTATGGAAATGGGAGAGTAAGTCAGCTCACTCTCGGACGGACGGACGGACAATGAGAGAGAGGAACAGCAAAGGATATGTTCGACGGACGGACGGACGGACGGACGGACGGACGGACGGACGGACGGACGGACGGACGGACAGACAGACAGACAGACAGACAGACAGACAGACAGACAGACAGACAGACAATGAGAGAGAGGAACAGCAAAGGATATGTTCACCGTATTTGTCAACATGATTTCAGTAGCTAGCTTTTTCTCTTATTTCCTTGTTCCAATAGAATGCCATCTTTGTGTCTGTGGCTTTGTGCTGCACCCAAACTTCTGTCTGTTCCTCATGTGCTCTGAGGGAAGCCAATTCCTTCACAATCAATGGAGAGACACTGGCCTGCAATTCAGCAGAAAGTTGACAGCGGTTTTCTTTTGCCTGAAGCTTATGGGTGCACGGGTCGGCAACTAAACCATTTACACAGCATAAGTGTGCGTGTGTATGTGTGTGTGTGTGTGTAAGAGAGAGAGAGAGAAATAAATGGAGAGAGAGAATGTGTGCGAGCAGCCAAACAAATAGCTGACTCTGTAGTCCTCCAGGCAAAATGAGGTTACTTCTCCGGTGAAGTTGTCCAATAAGTATGCAATGAAGTTAGGGTCACAGCAAGACAGGAGTCACAGCTTATCACTTTAGCGTGTGTGTGTGAGAGAGAGAGCGAGAGATGCCTGTGTGTGCAGTGCCCATGTGTGTGTGTGTGTGTGTGTGTGTGTGTGTGTGTGAGAGAGAGAGAGAGAGAGAGAGAGAGAGAGAGAGAGAGGGAGAGATGTGTGTGCAGTGTCCATTTTTGTGTGTGCCTGTGTGTGCATCTAAAGTGTGCCTTTTCTCTCCTCTATATGTGTGATCCATTCTGCTCCGGTGGGACAGCCCACGCCACCATATTACATTTCCAGGGTTATTGCTTCAGCCCATCTCATCACTCCCCATCTCTCTCTTAAAAATCCCCACATAATGTTGATCTAAGAAGAGGCTTTAATATCAACCTCCCCTCAGGGTCTCACTGAGGTCAATTCAATGCAAACAACATTAACAGTGAACATGTCAATAGTGAAAATATTACAGGCAGTAATAAGGTCTTAGTGTCAATACAGAGAGGTCCTCAGAGGGCTGGAGGATTCATTCAGAGTGACAAGTGTTTCAGCCATCAACCACATCAATACTCATTTACTTAATAAATAATGAAGGGTTCAGTTGATATTAGTGCTGTGCTTTTTGTGGTCAGTTCAGTTTCGGTTAGATTATTTCAATTTCAATAATTTTTGAATGTGCATTATGTGGGTTCAATACTGTAACAACACAGAATAAAACAATTAATAAAAGTCCCATGATGTTAATAACTGCCCATAACCATAATTTATTCACATGACTTTAATAAAATATTTCAGTTGTTGTGTACATTACATTTGTTTATTTGATGACTTTATTATTTCAGTAATCATCTCATCTCTATAGAGCTGCTGCTTATGCTGTCCGACAAAATCACTATTTTAACAGGCCTAGTTCTTCAAAGTAAATAAGGCATACTTTTATGACTGCTGAATACCAACTTTTAATCACTTAGATCAGCTATTCCCAAATTGGAATACTGGGGTATGCGGAATGCCATATTTTTTAAATACATTTATATTACCAACGGGGCTATACATTTGGGTGAGGTTTTTCTCTCGCCTGAGTAGCTTCGTTTCACTGCACCCCCCAAAATGTAACCATCTAGCAAAATAACAACATAATGTCAAATACAGGTAGCCTTGTCAAATAATTACCATCCAATCACATTAACCGTTACTCTCTTGTGGGAAACCTTCACTCTTGCTCAGACATTTAGAAACGAAACATGACAATTAGAAAAAGAAGAGTGTTTTGAGCGAGACTAAAGAAGACTTTCGAGTAGTAAGACGTATAAAAGATACCATTAATAAGAAGGGGCTAGAAGCGTCTTATATGGTGAGCTATCGAGTGGCTAGGACAGACAAGACCCATACTATTGTGGAGGACTTAATTCTTCCTGCTGCCGTGGATATGGCGGGACAATGCTGGGGGGAAAGGCAAAAAAAACTATATGGACACTCTTCATCAAACAACACTGTTTCACGACGCATCAGTGACATGGCAGGAGATGTTTAGAAACAAATAGTGCTTTGCATACAAGCCAGTGAATTATATGCGTTACAGCTGGATGAGTCAACAGATGTGGAGGGCCTGGCACAGCTCCTGGTATATGTCTGTAAGGTTTATGGGGGGTCAATTAAGGAAAACATCCTCTTCTGCAAACCACTGGAAACCTGTCATGCCCTGACCTTTTAATTCTCTATTTTGGTTAGGTCAGGGTGTGACTAGGGTGGGTACTTTAGGTTTTGCATTTCTATGTTGGCCTGGTATGGTTCCCAATCAGAGGCAGCTGTCTATCGTTGTCTCTGATTGGGGATCATATTTAGGCAGCCTTTTCCCACCTGTTGTTTGTGGGATCTTGTTTTTGTGTAGCTGCCTGTGAGCAGCCCAGAACAGCACGTTTTGTTTTCTCCTGTATTGTTTTTGGTGAGTTTCATATTTATTAAACATGTGGAACTCTAAGTACGCTGCGCCTTGGTCCATTCATTCAGACGATCGTGACAAAACCAGGACAAAATAAGAAGATATTTTTTAAGTACTGGAGAGCTTTGTGACATCAAATGGACTTCGGTGGTCAAGATGTGTTGGTATCTATACTGATGGCGCAAAAGCTATGACAGGGATACATAGTGGAGTGGTAACGCACATGCAAGCAGTTGCTCCCGATGCCACTTGGGCACACTGCAACACCCACCGAGAGGCTCTTGCTGCCAAGCCTGACAGCTTGAAATACGTTTTTGACACTACAGTGAAAATGGTTAACTTTGTTAAAAGTAGTTAAACCTACGCCCCAGTTCGTCATTATACAAGGAATAAACATAACATGGTGTCAGATTGGTAATCGCTATGACGAGACAGAGAAAATAAAGGAGTAACACATTTCCGTGACGAAAATTGAACATTCTACCACAAGTCAAGTGACGTGAGTAGTCGAAGATGCTAGCTTGCAGTGAGAGCGAGGCTGCATTGGAATCTGTTGACCAGCAAGTTGATGAGCAACATACCGAAGTAAGAGAAATTGAAACTGTTCCTGTTCTCCGTCATGGATAGGCTTAGTCCTCCTACTCCTATGCAGTTAACAGGCAATCTAGCTGACAATTGGAAATGTTTCAAGCAGAGATCCAATATCTACCTGTGAGCCAGTGGAGTAGGGGGAGATGATGACACATTAGAAGCTTCCACTTTTCTGCATGTTATTGGACGTTTACAATAGCTTTCAGCAAGACGAGGAAAACTTGACATTGACTGTGCTAATGGCTAAATTTGAGGAGTACTTTGTACCAATTCAGAACGTCAAGTTTTTTGAGATACAACTTTTTATCTCACGATCAGAAACAGGGACTCAGTTTTGACCAGTATTTGGCTGAGCTGAACACACTGAGCAAAACGTGTGAATTTGAAAATCTGAAAGACTCCCTAGTGAAAGACAGGATATTCTGTGGCATACTTGATAATGGACTCAAGGAGAGATTGCTGAGTGAGCAAGATTTAACTTTGGATATAGCAGTGAATATGTTTCGAGCAGCTGAAACCTCCAGAGCACAAGCTAAAGAGCTGTGCAGGGATGAGACGTCAGTGCATGCAATAAAAAGAGTGGAGCACCACACACAACGCCTTACAAAACAAAAACAAGCAAAAGAGAGAACTCAAAACACTACATGTGGAAAATGTGGATTTATCCACAAGCCAAAAAATTGTTCTGCATATGGCAAATCATGTAACAACTGTGGGGAAAATAATAATTTCTCAAAATGCTGCAAAGCTGAGGCTACAAAGAAAAAGGTTCACACAGTCGAGGAGGATATTGAAGAATTCTTTGTTGATTCTGTGGAAATATGCAATGCAGTAAATGCTGAATGGATTGTGCCATTGACTGTGAATGAAACTATAATACCATTCAAACTTAATCCTGGAGCACAGGTAAACCTGTTGTCGCTGGATGACTACAAAACACTGAAGGTGAAGAGCAAAATACACCCGGTGAAAATTAAGGTTACTGGTTATACTGGGGAGAACGTACCAGTGGTAGCTGCATAGTAACTTTACAGCACAAAGAAAAACAGTTCAGAGCACAGCTGCTGATCGTGGAAAAGAGGTTACACTCTATTCTAGGAATCAATGCATGTGAAAAGCTCAATTTCTTGAAAAGAGTGTATGTAGTGACATCACAGACTGAAAATGACCAAGAATCGCTACTGGCTTAGGATGAGAACGTGTTTGAGGGTCTTGGATCTTTACCAGGAGAACACAAAATATGTACTGATGACAAAAATTACTCCAGTTTTGCATGCATGCAAAACATTCAATTTGTACTGAGGAAAAAGCTCAAGGAGGAACTCAGACGCATGGAAAAGATGGACATCATCACAAAAATGGATGAACCTACAGACTGGTTATTGAGGTGAAAAAGAACGGCAATCTCAGGATATGCCTAGACCCGAGAGATCTCAACAAAGCAATCAAGAGTGAGAATTTCAAGTTGCCAACCAGAGAAGAGATAATGTCGCAGTTTGCTGGAGCAAAGTGGTTCAGTAAGCTTGATGCCTCATCAGGATTCTGGCAAATGAAGCTAGATGATGCAAGCTCAAGGCTATGCACATTCAACGCACCTGAGGGCAGGTACAGATTTCTTCGTCTACCATATAGGATTCTCTCAGTGCCAGAGGTCTACCACAAGACAATCCACATGATCTTCAAGCACATTCCTGGAGTGGAGACCATGATGGATGACATCATCATCTGGGGGTCCACAAAAGAAGAACACGCCGCGAGAGTGAGACAAGTGCTGGACCGGACACGGAAAGTCAACCTAAAACTAAACAAGGACAAATGCGAGTTTGGTGTGAAAACACTTACCTTCGTAGGAGATGTACTTTCAGAGGACGGAGTCAAACCAGACCTGAGGAAAACATCAGCCATCAACAACATGGAGCGCCCGAAGAACAAGGACGACGTGAGACGCTTCATGGGCATGATTACCTACCCTGCAAAGTTCATACCTCAACGGTCAGCACAGTCCGCTCCACTCAGATGTCTTCTGGAACAGAAAAATGAATGGGAATGGTCCCATGAACAGGAAAACTGCTTCAGAAACCTAAAGAAGACAGGCCTCCCGGGTGGCGCAGTGGTTAAGGGCGCTGTACTGCAGCGCCAGCTGTGCCATCAGAGTCCTGGGTTCGCGCCCAGGCTCTGTCGTAACCGGCCGCGACCGGGAGGTCCGTGGGGCGACGCACAATTGGCCTAGCGTCGCCCGGGTTAGGGAGGGCTTGGTCGGTAGGGGTGTCCTTGTCTCATCGCGCACCAGCGACTCCTGTGGCGGGCTGGGCGCAGTGTACGCTAGCCAAGGTGGCCAGGTGCACGGTGTTTCCTCCGGCGCATTGGTGCGGCTGGCTTCCGGGTTGGATGTGCGCTGTGTTAAAGAAGCAGCGGCTTGGTTGGTTGTGTATCGGAGGACACATGACTTTCAACCTTCGTCTCTCCCGAGCCCGTACGGGAGTTGTAGCGATGAGACAAGATAGTAGCTACTACAACAATTGGATACTACGAAATTGGGGAGAAAAAGGGGTATATACATTTTTTTTTTTTTTTAATTTAAAAAAAGAAACCTAAAGAAGACAATCACAGTAGAGCCAGTGCTCAGGTTCTATGATCCAGAGAAATGCACAAGGATTTCTGCAGATGCGTCACAGTTTGGCCAGTTTGGCCAGTTCTTCTGCAACAGCATGACGACACATGGCAACCCGTCGCTTATGCGTCCAGAGCCTTGACAGGTGCAGAGACAAGGTATGCACAAATAGAGAAAGAACTACTGGCGAGCACATACGCTTGCGAAAGGTTAAACCAATATGTCTACGGACGAGACTTCGAAGTAGAAACTGACCACAAACCATCGGTCTAAGCCACTGAATGAGCCACTGATGTCCAATGAGAATCCAGAGAATGTTGATCAGACTGCAAAAGTATGATGTGATGATCTGTACCCCGGGAAAGTTAATGTTTGCCGCCAACACTCTTTCTCGTGCAGTCAACAAGAAAGAGAGCTTCGACACACAGAAGAAAGAGAGCACGACACACACAGAAAAACACTGAGATTCAGGCCTACGATCGACATGATCGTAGCATCACCTCCTGTGTCTTCTGAGAGAATGGAGCAGATCAAAAGAGAGACTGCAGCTGACCAAACAATGACAGAGTTGAAAGAAACAACACTTATAGGATGGCCCGCACAGAAAAAGAACTGTCCAAGGAGAATACAGGATTACTGGATGTGCAGAGCAGAGCTCACCATTATGGATGACATAGTGTTCAAAGGCAACAAGATTGTCATTCCCATAACATTACGCAAATAAATGCTACAGAAAATACACGAGGGACACTTGGGTGAGGAAAAATGCAAACTACGAGCACGAGAAGTAATGTACTGAGCAAGAATGAACCAGGAAATCAGCCAGACCACTGCTTCATGTGAACTGTGTTTGACCTACAGGCCAAAGCAGCAAGCAGAGCCGCTAATGCCTCATCAAGTACCCAACAGACCCTACTACAAAGTTGAGTTTACCTTTTTGACTGCAATGGCAAAAGTCACATTGTTGTTACTGACTACTACTCAAACTACCCTGAAGTAGCAACACTTCCAACTACCTCCAGCAAAGCTGTAATCACATACCTGAAATCAGTCTTTGCAAGACATGGGGTTGCGTCTGAACTGTACTCGGACAATGGCCCGCAGTTCTCAAGTTACGAAATCCGATCATTCACTAAAGACTGGGGAATCCAACACAACACCTCCAGCCCCAACTACCCAAGGTCCAACGGCTTAGCAGAGAGTTCAGTCAAAATTGTGAAAGTTCTGATGAAAAAGGCACATGATGGAAAGGAGGATTTCCTAAAAAATCTGATGATCTACCGCAGCGCACTGCTGCAGAACGGACTTTCACCTGCACAAATGTTGATGGGACGTCGCATCAGAACCAACCTACCCATCCATGAGGACTTGATAACACCCAGAGGTGCTCACAAAGTCAAACTCGCAAAGGAAAAACAGAAAGACAAACAAAAACAGCGACACGACAAAAGTGCAAGACCTTACCTGAACTGAAACCTGGAGATCATGTACGACTCCGAGACATCACTACAGGTACCTGGATGCAGCAAGGGTGTGTGCAGAGAGAAGTTGCACCGGGATCCTATGAGATCCAAACAGAGCATGGATCCCGGTTTGTCATTATACAAGGAAGAAACATAACAATTAGTTGTTTAATCGCTCTGCAATAGCTAATACACTGCTCAAAAAAATAAAGGGAACACTTAAACAACACAATGTAACTCCAAGTCAATCGCACTTCTGTGAAATCAAACTGTCCACTTAGGAAGCAACACTGATTGACAATAAATTTCACATGCTGTTGTGCAAATGGAATAGACAACAGGTGGAAATTATAGGCAATTAGCAAGACACCCCCAATAAAGGAGTGGTTCTGTAGGTGGGGACCACAGACCACTTCTCAGTTCCTATGCTTCCTGGCTGATGTTTTGGTCACTTTTGAATGCTGGCGGTGCTTTCACTCTAGTGGAGTCTACAACCCACACAAGAGGCTCAGGTAGTGCAGCTCATCCAGGATGGAACATCAATGCGAGCTGTGGCAAGAAGGTTTGCTGTGTCTGTCAGCGTAGTGTCCAGAGCATGTATGCGCTACCAGGAGACAGGCCAGTACATCAGGAGACGTGGAGGAGGCCGTAGGAGGGCAACAACCCAAAAGCAGGACCGCTACCTCCGCCTTTGTGCAAGGAGGAGCAGGAGGAGCACTGCCAGAGCCCTGCAAAATGACCTCCAGCAGGCCACAAATGTGCATGTGTCTGCTCATACGGTCAGAAACAGACTCCATGAGGGTGGTATGAGGGCCCGACGTCCACAGGTGGGGGTTGTGCTTACAGCCCAACACCGTGCAGGACGTTTGCCATTTGCCAGAGAACACCAAGATTGGCAAATTCGCCACTGGCACCCTGTGCTCTTCACAGATGAAAGCAGGTTCACACTGAGCACATGTGACAGACGTGACAGAGTCTGAAGACGCCGTGGAGAACGTTCTGTTGCCTGCAACATCCTCCAGCATGACCGGTTTGGTGGTGGGTCAGTCATGCTGTGGGGTGGCATTTCTTTGGGGGGGCCGCACAGCCCTCCATGTGCTCGCCAGAGGTAGCCTGACTGCCATTAGGTACCGAGATGAGATCCTCAGACCCCTTGTGAGACCATATGCTGGTGCGGTTGGCCCTGGGTTTCTCCTAATGCAAGACAATGCTAGACCTCATGTGGCTGGAGTGTGTCAGCAGTTCCTGCAAGAGGAAGGCATTGATGCTATGGACTGGCCCGCCCGTTCCCCAGACCTGAATCCAATTGAGCACATCTGGGACATCATGTCTCGCTCCATCCACCAACGCCACGTTGCACCACAGACTGTCCAGGAGTTGGCGGATACTTTAGTCCAGGTCTGGGAGGAGATCCTTCAGGAGACCATCCGCTACCTCATCAGGAGCATGCCCAGGCGTTGTAGGGAGGTCATACAGGCACGTGGAGGCCACACACACTACTGAGCCTCATTTGGACTTGTTTTAAGGACATTACATCAAAGTTGGATCAGCCTGTAGTGTGGTTTTACACTTTAATTTTGAGTGTGACTCCAAATCCAGACCTCCATGGGTTAATACATTTGATTTCCATTGATCATTTTTGTGTGATTTTGTTGTCAGCACATTCAACTATGTAAAGAAAAAAGTATTTAATAAGAATATTTCATTCATTCAGATCTAGGATGTGTTATTTTAGTGTTCCCTTTATTTTTTTGAGCAGTGTATATAGGCGTCCTCCTCAAATACACAGGAAATAATGGCGAGTCATTATTATTTTACTTGAAAAGTGTTGAATTAACTATGGGAAAGTGAATTCACTCAGTGGTGTAAAAGAACCCTGTTGTTGCTGTTAATTACCACAGTTGAGAGTGATTGAGATATTTTTACTGTGTGTACATTAAAACACTAAAAACCTAGCCCATCAGTATCATATTTCCCATCATGCTTTATTGCAGTTAGATTTGTATAATTGTTTGTTTCAATTTCTGGGTGTTTTGCATGTACATTGATTGATTAATGAATCTTATGCAACACATAGATAAATAGCATACATTTTTCAAAACTAATCCAATCGGTTAGTTGACATATTGCAACCGGTACTGAAATGATTGTTCCAGTTTAAATGGTCTCATTTATTCATCTTTCTAACCCTGGCAGTCATTCTGAATGCAGGTTGTGGGTGAATAAAATATATAGTTCTTCAATAACCACACAATAGAAATTTAGCATTACTAATTTAGCCTGATGTGGCCAGCAAACCAGGAGTTTCAGGCTGTGGTATTAGGGTTACAATAGCATTTTTCTGTGTTTGGTGAGTTAATTTAACCCTGACTAAAGTCAATTGATGTAGTATTGAGTCAGAGTTCACTTGTAATGACACTGATAGGACTAAAGGTGACTGGGCGTGGTCTGAGTGGGGAGAAGAAAAACTACCTGTTATTGGCAGAGAGGTGTCATGACGTTGGCCTGGGGGGTAGGTTTATGACAGTCATAAATACCTCTTCCCCCCTTTTTCCTCTCTCTACCCTACTGATGTTACATTTGCAAAACCCTTGGTTAATTAACATAGAGATTCTGGGAACATCAGAAGGTGGGGGGAAATGAACTATATTCTGGTAATCCGACCAACTGAACATATGCGGTGGTACTTAATGAATATGATGTCAGTTCGGTTGTCATCTGAGACATTATCATCAATGATAAGATGACAAACTCTACAGTGGAAAGTCTACACATCAGAGTAATCGGATTCACATGGAATTTTTGTTAAATTTAAATGTTTGAATGTGAAATTATTTGTGATGCGATGAAATGTGATTTTAGCTTCCAAAATGTGAGATTTGGGTTTTCATAAAATAAGGCTCTGCTCAATCTGTGGCCCGCCCCTGTGAAGGGACATGGGCTATACAACTTTTCAAACACGCCCTCCTCTCCCTTCCTATATAAACCCTTGACGACAATATAACCTCCTGTTCCGAGGACGAATATAACCTCCTGTTCCGAGGACGTGAGGACGACAGTCCGATGACAGAATGGTTCAGATAATAACTACAGAACAAAGCCAACATCAGCGTGAGCTTTGGTTGCGAATGGTATGAACTTTGAACTATTATTCACTACAGAAGTGATACCTCCTGTCACGGCTTCTATGAGTAGTTGGTGGAGAAGTCAGGCGCAGAGAGCAAGGTAGTTCACAAGATGTGGATTTTTATTTTCCAAATCCCAGAGAGACGGTCACGCCACACACACAAGGGCGCGTAAAGACCCAGTTCAAACAACAGGACAAAACTTACCGGAAAAATAAATACCACAAAATAATCACACACCATAAACAGAAAAAGTCTGCACAAAAGCCGGCGGGCCTACTGGGTTTAAATAACCCACAATCAAAACCTAAACACAAAACAGGTGCAACTAATCAGACACAACTAAATTAAACAGAAAAGGGGATCAGTGGCAGCTAGTAGTCCGGCGACGACGACCGCCGAGCGCCGCCCGAACAGGAAGAGGCACCATCTTCGGTGGGATTCGTGACACCTACTGGACGTTGAGTTAGCAACAGCCGCTGCAAACTAGGGTTAGAAAGGAACAGACAGAGTATCCCGTCTACCACACAACGACGTTACTACAACGATTTCAATTTACCAGCAGATACATTCTTCAAGGGACGAAGGACTCGGTTGGGCAACACGGCCTTCCATCTACCACCAACCTACCAAAGCGCAGCTCAGAGTAAATATTTATTCCTTTTCCAAATGGGCGGTAATTTACAATGCATAAGATACTGTATTTACGATAGCACAGCTTCGCCCTTTGTTCCTCAGTCTTCCCGCTCTTTCACTTTCACTGAGCCCCTTTTCTTTTGTGTAACAAGCTGTCATATCTGTTCCGCCCGCTATGGACGTTTTCCTTTATGACGTAATTTGTAATCAAATTATGATTTAATTATGTGTAAGTGTAATTCTGTGTGATTAGTTAGGTATTTAGTAAATAAATAATTAAACCCAATTTTGTATTGCTGATTCAGCTTGTTAGCCGGGGTTCATGCAGATAACTACGAATTTACAACTTTCAGATGAGACTGAATTAAGATGAAGATTAATATTGACTGCTATTGATGTAAAATATTACTAGGTCTTTAAGAGTTTATTTGGAAGATAGCAGCTCTATAAATATTATTTTGTGGTGCGAAATAATATTCTAGTTAATTATATTTACATAATTAGCTCAATCAGGTAATATTAATTACGGATAAATCATTTTATAGAATAGCATGTCATATCACTTAATCCGGCATAGCCAAAGACACGACAGAGGTTTGGAACTCTCTTTGTTATTGTTCTGTTAACAATCTTAGTGATCCCTCCCCACGCCAATCCCTTTAGCGGGATTGATTTGATAACATCCAGTGAAATTGCAGAGCGCCAAATTCAAACTACAGAAATATCAATATTCAACATTCATGAAAATATAAGTGTAATACATCAAAATAAATCTTAACTTCTTGTTAATCCAGCATACAGATTATATGGATGATCTAGCTACCACCGCTAACACAGTATAATACTACAGATGATATGGATGACCAACAGACTATACTTATGATCACATACCATATCAACCATCCATCATCTCCTGGGAATGGTTCGATGTGTCTATGAGTGCAAACAAACTGAGGAACACACACACACACATGCACGGAAATGCACATGGGGGCACGCACGCACACATATACAATACATACATACACTTGCGTCCTGTGGTGTAGATGAACGAGCCTCTCTATCCCTTTCTGTCTGAGCTGATTTATATTCTGCGATCAGGGTCTACCGCAGGCTCAGACAATTTTCAATTTACTCCCTGCCAGGCAGAAAAGTGGAGCCGTCTACATTGGGTTTGTGTTAGCCACAACACTGAAGTCCATACATTACAGTGTCATTCAACAAATATTTTGGGTAGGTGTAGAAGGAGGATGGATCTCTCTCTCTTTCTCTGTGTCTGTGTGTTGTGTGCAAGAGAGAAAGGGAGGGAGAGGGGGGAGAGAGAGGGAGAGAGAGAGATGTGCATTTGTTTCTGTGGTGTATTTGTTCCTATTCTAATTGCGTTTGTACCATCTCCCCTTGTATCCAATGGAGAGAGTGTGGATGTGAAACCACATTTAAATAGCTAACTATTAATTGAGAGACTGTGCTGGATCTGGGACATGTCAAGAGCAGCGAGGGCATGCTTGAAAATCCATTATTTCTGGCTTTTAAATATGGTACCATGACAACAACATGCAGTCTATTAGCAGCGTGAGTGAAGTTCAGACCAAACTTTGTGTGACGTTTCATGGGGGGTATATCAGCTTTAATATTGCAGATATATTGTGGTTTCTATAAATGTAAATGTCTGCATCATTTCCAATTCTCTTCGATCATAATCACAGTCGTGTATATTCCCCCCCAAGCAGACACATCAACAGCCCTCGACTCTATGTAAACTGGAAACTAAATATCCTGAGGCTGCATTTAGTGTAGCTGGGGATTTTAACAAGGCTAATCTGAAAACAAGGCTCCCCAAATTCTATCAGCATATCGATTGTGCTACCAGGGCTGGCAAAACCCTAGATCAATGTTATTCTAAATTCCGCGACGCATATAAGGACCTCCCCCGCCCTCCCTTCGGAAAAGGTGGCCCGCCCTCCCAGCCTACAGACAGAAACTAACACAGAAAGCACCCGCGCTCACGTCTGTTCAACGCTGGTCCGACCAATCGGATTCCACGCTTCAAGATTGCTTCGATCACGTGGACTGGGATATAACGTCGAACAACAACATTGACGAATACGCTGATTCAGTGAGCGAGTTCATTAGCCAGTGCATCAGTGATGTTGTACCCATAGCATCTATTAAAACATTCCCCAACCAGAAACCGTGGATTGATGGCAGCATTCGCGGAAAACTGAAAGCACGAACCACTGCTTTTAGGGCAAGGTGACCGGAAACATGACCGAATATGAACAGTGTAGCTATTCCCTCCGCAAGGCAATCAAACAAGCTAAGTGTCAGTATAGAGACAAAGTGGAGTCGCAATTCAACGGCTCAAACAGGTATGTGGCAGGGTTTACAGTCAATCACGGACTACAAAGGAAAAACCAGCCCCGTCGCGGACCACGATGCCTTGCTCTCAGACAGACTAAACAACTTGTTTGCTCGCTTTGAGGACAATACAGTGCCACTGACATGGCCCTCTACCAAAACCTGCAGGCTCTCCTTCACTGTAGCCAACGTGAGCAAAACATTTAAACGTGTTAACCCTCACAAGGCTGCAGGCCCAGACAGCATCCTCGGCTGCGTCCTCAGGGCATGCACAGACCAGCTGGCTGGTGTGTATGCAGACATATTCAATCAATCCTTATCCCAGCAAAGGAGATAATTGTGGACCTCCTGCCCTCCAGGACACCTACACCACTCGATGTCACAGGAAGGCCAAAAAGATCATCAAGGACAACAACCACCCGAGCCACTGCCTGTTCACCCCGCTATCATCCAGAAGGCGAGGTCAGTACAGGTGGATCAAAGCAGGGGCCGAGAGACTGAAAAACAGCTTCTATCAGCTTCAGTGTTGATAGTATTAAAAAAACGAATGTACAAAAACAGTACTACAAACAAGCTACAAGGTGAAATCGCATTTATCCCATTCAGACCTTAGACGGCTAAAACTACATCTCCCATAATGCAACGCTAGCATAAGTCAGCAGCTCAGCCAACCATCTGCATCACAGAAAGACATACTAGCTAGCAACAGCAATACTTTTTAGCACTCTGTAAAACTATATCAATAACAATGATAAAACTCAAAGTTACATGTTTCAACAGTCTCACACTCCCTTATAACAATACCTACAGCATTAACCTTGGGATGCTTTATTTATTTAACGTTATGGACTTATATTCTGCGACACATACCTTTCTCTCAGTGTTTTCTCGGACTGAGGAGAACGGGAGCTACGGGTAGTACCAGGGTGGTAGTAGGTGATGTAAGTACCCAGATGAAATAAAATGCATTTAATGAAATAAAAACCGAAGTTGTTAATATCATCCAGCTACTGTAGCTGGCTACATGACATCAACAGACAGTACTAGTAGTGCAACAATTGAAAATTTAAACCAAAAGTAAAGTTCCTGGCGATCATAGCGATCTGACTTCCCCCCTTCTGTTTGAACTTGGAATATTCCTTTTCAAGGGTTTGGACAACTGACCCTTAACCTGGATATTCTGTTCTCCGTTGTGTACTATTCTAATTTAAAGTTTATTGGAATAATTATTTTAACTCTCCTACATATATACAAAAGTATGCGGAAACCCCTTTAAATGAGTGGATTTGGCTATTTCAGCCACAACCTGTAATGAACACGATGGAAGAAAGAGAGCTGGTTTCGCAGGGAGTAGCAGGTGCTTATTTGTAAAGGACCACAGGAGGAGGCAGGCAGCTGGGTCCAGTGGCAGGCAGAAGGTCCTACACAGGGGGTCAAAAAAGGCAACAGTACAGGCAGGTGAAAAGGCTAGTAATGTTGTCCGGGAGATCAAGCAATAGCTTGATAACAGGAAATCCGATAGGCTAAAGTACAGGAATGGAGTAGGCAAGAGGCGTTGTTAGTGAAGCAGGCAAAAACTATCACACAAGGGAGGATTAAATTACAGGGGAAAAAAAACAGCACTCAGAAATTAAGTGTGTCACAAAAAAAACAATAGCTCACAATGATGTCATGCAAAGAACAACTAAATAGTGTGTGATAATGACATACAGTTGTGTGAACAGGTGATCAGAATTCAGGTGATTGGGATCTGGAGAGTGAGCTGCGTTCAGTGGATCTATGTGTTTGAGAGTATGAGTTGGAAGCAGACGTTACACAACCGTTGCTGACAGGTGTATAAAATTGATTACACAGTCATGCAAACATTGGTAATGGAATGGCCTTACTGAAGAGCTTAGTGACTTTCAACATTTTTCATGGTTCGGGCTAGGCACCTTAGATCCAGTGAAGAGAAATCTTAACGCTTCAGCATACAATGATATTCTAGACAATTCTGGGCTATCAACTTTATGGCAACAGTTTGGGGAAAGCCCAGCATGACAATGCCCCCGTGCACAAAGCGAGGTCCATACAGAAATTGTTTGTTGAGATCAGTGTGGAAGAACTTGACTGACCTGCACAGAGTTCTGATCTTATACCCATCGAACCCTTTTGGGATGAATTGGAACACCGACTACGAGCCAGGCTTAATTGCCCAACATCAGTGCCCAACCTCACTAATCCTCTTGTGGCTAAATGGAAGCAAGTCCCTGCAGTAATGTTCCAACATATAAAGGGAAGCCTTCCCAGAAGAGTGGAGGCTGTTATAGCAGCAAAGTGGGGACCCAACTCCATATTAATGCCAATATTAATGCCAATGATTTTGGAATGAGATGTTCGACGAGCAGGTGTCCACATATTTTCCACTCTCAAATCGAAAGGTGTAGGCTGGAAAATAGGTAAACTGGAATATAACTAGAGTTAGTGAGGGTGATTTATGCATGGTAGCAAGATTGTATACATTTTTGCTGACTTTCTATTAAAATGTATTGCAGTGAGCTAATTTCTCTCCTTCGGGATATGAATTCTGAGGATGTCCACATCACTGTCAGACCATTTTATTGGTAAACTACACAGTAATGTAAAAGTTTTGTATTGTTTAGTGATCCAATGTGTAATATAGTACATTAATCATAATTTGGTTGAAATCCAGACAAGTTAGGAAAATTATCTAGATCATCTATGAGGCATTTGAGGGATCCAAATTGTGGATTTAAAAGAAAACATGATTCTTCAGCATACAATGACACCTTTGTTTTTAAGCCCTGGATTTCTAACACCTTGAAATTATTGTTGGATCTGATTTTAACAGCTAACATTTCGATTGCCATGATAAATAGATATGCCGATAGTGGGCAACCTTGTCTTACAGTTTAATACTTTCTGAGAGGTAGCCATTATTTACTATTTTACATCTAGTGTTACTATATATAACTTTAACCCATTGTATAGAGATTGTCCAAAATGAAAATGTTCCAGGCATTTACAGTGCCTTCAGAAACTATTCAGACCCCTTGACTTTATCCAAATTCTGTTACGTTACAGCCTTATTTTGAAATTGATTAAATAGTTTTTCCCCTCATCAATTTACACACAATACCCCATAATGACAAGGCAAAAATAAGTTTAGAAATTCTTGCTAATTTATTACAAATAAAAAACTAAAATATCACGTTTACATAAGCATTCAGACCCTTTACTCAGTACTTTGTTGATACAGCTTTGTCCTGAGCTCTCTGGAGCAGGTTTTCATCAATGATTTCCATTCATCTTCATCTCAATCCTGACTAGTCTCCCAGTCCCTGCCGCTGAAAAACATCTCCACAGCATGATGCTACAACCACCGTGCTTCACCTTAGAGATAGTGCCAGGTTTCCTCTAGACTTGACGGTTGGCATTCAGGCCAAAGTGTTCAATCTTGGCTTCATCACACCAGAAAACGTTGTTTCTCATGGTCTGAGAGTCTTTAGGTGCCTTTTGGCAAACTCCAAGCGGGCTGTCATGTGCCTTTTACTGTGGCTTCAGTCTGGCCACTCTATGATAAAGGCCTGATTGGGGGAGTGCTACAGAGATAGTTGTCCTTCTGAAAGTTTCTCCCATCTCCACAGAGGATCTCAGGAGCTCTGTCAAGATTGACCATCGGGTTCTTGGTCACCTCCCTGACCAAGGCCCTTCTCCACTGATTGCTCAGTTTGGCCTGGTGGCCGGCTCTAGGAAGAGCCTTGGGTGTTCCAAACTTCTTTCATTTAAGAATGTTGGAGGCCACTGTGTTATTGGGGACCTTCAATGCTGCAGACCTTTTTTGGTACCCTTCCCCAGATCTGTGCCTTGACACAATCCTGTCTCGGAGCTCTACGGACAATTAATTGGACCTCGTGGCTTATTTTTTTTCTGACGTTTTTTATTGCTATCTACAGTATCTGTACTGTTAGTACGTCTATTTCCTTTGTTGATATGAACTCTTTTGACCTAAATTGATTTTGTTTTAAAGATTAGTATTGAATTGAAATGGCCTCTAAAGGCACACTTAAAAGGGCCTTATACGATACGGGGATCTGCTGTTCCTATGTTATGTTGGAAAAAGTCAGTTATAAATTCTTCTATCCTCGTTAAAAACAAGTTGTCATCCAATAGGCTTATATTAAATGTCCAATATCCTCGCCAACATGGAAATTCTGTAAGAGTAATGTATATGTCATTAATTTGATGGTGCGACCACATTCTGTTCCCTAACAACACTTTTGAAACTTTTGGTACCAGCGAGAATTACATAAAAAAGTAGTCAAGACGACAAGCTTGATTGAGCCTCTACCATGTATGTATATCTCACTAGGTCAGGATAATTAAGCCTCCATATATCCATGATATTAGGGATTTCCTTGTGTGTTTGGACGCCGCTGGTGGTCATAATGTCAGCCTTTTAGCACCTCTCTTTATCAATTCACACTGCTGACGGATGTGAACACTCATAGACAGAGAGAGGAAGGAATAGAAGAGAACGAGAAAGGAGGTGCCTGCTGTGAATTAAAGCGAGATGGAGAGAGGGAGAAAAAGGGACAAGAGGGACAAGAGACGAGAGAGGGAGAGAGGTGGCTGTTGTGAGTAAAATTGAGACATAAAGAGGTAAAAAATAGAGAAAGTGAGAGAGGGAGAAAGGGAAAGAGGTGACAGCTGGGTATTAAATCAAGATGAATGCTCTCTCCCTGTTACAGGAAACAAGAGTAGCTCAGAACGTGACAACATCAGTGAAGCTGTCGTCTGGCGGAAGGAAATAAAGTGAACGTAATGTACTGAGGCACATACACATTTTTATTAGCTTCCAGGTATCTGTAGACATGCCAGACAGAAAACAGCCTTTTAGCTGTTTAAAACTATCGGAACAGTCCAATTAGGATACAGACATATTGTTTTGATCTAAGAACACAAATCAAATGTCATAATCCACATTTTCTTCAACTGTATCTTCTGCCCCTAACCTATATCCATCAATCCCTCCATCTCTACCCCCCCGCCCCCACCACCTCTCAATGAGGGGATTCGATTAAGCTGGCCCGGGTTGAACTGGGCTTTGGTCCGTCAAGCAACGCTCTGTCATGTTGTCATTAGCATGAATATATGTTTGAATTTCCAATTTCCAAACAAATGCAATCGAATGCAATCACGTTTCACGAAGTGCAAACTCCACCCACTCAGCGACCCGGGTCAGCTTTATCGAATTTCACTCTACCCGTACACACCCCAACTCTTCACACCCCTGCTGTCGGCCAGTATGTGTCATCCTCACCTAATTATACCGGTTGTTAATTGGAGCCTGTCAGGTGTTGCGATGAGCTGCACGCAAGTTTCCCGGAATTGGGACAGGAGGTAATAGAATGTCTGGAAATAGAACCTCTGTTGAGCTACGGGATCATAGTCATCATATTGCTTCTGTCACCAGGTGTGACTGTCTTTGTGAGTTTGACATAAGGCATTGGTAACACTGCGTGACACCTGTTTATTAAGGCGTTCATTGACATTCATTGAGAACATAGAGAATTGTAACATGTTCAATGCAAAGTTGGAACAGAGTGTAAAGGGTACTACAAGTTACAAGTTTTATATTGATAGTATATACAAATATATACGCGTATATATCCTTGTAAATGCAACTACATGTATACTAAAATGTAATCTATGTAATCCCCGAAAGTAATTATTTATCATAAGAGAACCATAAACAATAACTAGTAATGCTGCATACTCCAAGAAAGGTTCAAATCTCATCTTTCTGGTAAAATAGTTAGAAAATGGTAAGGTGTAGTACCTTCTGAGGACACAAGCTCAAGCACACAGTGCAAATATGATACAAATATGAAAATATGAAACATTTTATTTGATGTATTTCCTATTCAACAAAACTGTATGAATAAAGCTTGAAATGACTTACATGCTTTCTCAATATACACTGCTCAAAAAAATAAAGGGAACACTTATACAACACAATGTAACTCCAAGTCAATCACACTTTTGTGAAATCAAACTGTCCACTTAGGAAGCAACACTGATTGACAATAAATTTCACATGCTGTTGTGCAAATGGAATAGACAACAGGTGGAAATTATAGGCAATTAGCAAGACACCCCCAATAAAGGAGTGGTTCTGTAGGTGGGGACCACAGACCACTTCTCAGTTCCTATGCTTCCTGGCTGATGTTTTGGTCACTTTTGAATGCTGGCGGTGCTTTCACTCTAGTGGTAGCATGAGACGGAGTCTACAACCCACACAAGTGGCTCAGGTAGTGCAGCTCATCCAGGATGGCACATCAATGCGAGTTGTGGCAAGAAGGTTTGCTGTGTCTGGTGTCTGTCAGCGTAGTGTCCAGAGCATGGAGGCGCTACCAGGAGACAGGCCGGTACATCAGGAGACGTGGAGGAGGCCGTAGGAGGGCAACAACCCAAAAGCAGGACCGCTACCTCCGACTTTGTGCAAGGAGGAGCAGGAGGAGCACTGCCAGAGCTCTGCAAAATGACCTCCAGTAGGCCACAAATGTACATGTGTCTGCTCAAACGGTCAGAAACAGACTCCATGAGGGTGGTATGAGGGCCCGACGTCCACAGGTGGGGGTTGTGCTTACAGCCCAACACCGTGCAGGACGTTTGCCATTTGCCAGAGAACACCAAGATTGGCAAATTCGCCACTGGCACCCTGTGCTCTTCACAGATGAAAGCAGGTTCACACTGAGCACATGTGACAGACGTGACAGAGTCTGGAGACGCTGTGGAGAATGTTCTGTTGCCTGCAACATCCTCCAGCATGACCGGTTTGGTGGTGGGTCAGTCATGCTGTGGGGTGGCATTTCTTTGGGGTTCCGCACAGCCCTCCATGTGCTCGCCAGAGGTAGCCTGACTGCCATTAGGTACCGAGATGAGATCCTCAGACCCCTTGTGAGACCATATGCTGGTGCGGTTGGCCCTGGGTTCCTCCTAATGCAAGACAATGCTAGACCACATGTGGCTGGAGTGTGTCAGCAGTTCCTGCAAGAGGAAGGCATTGATGCTATGGACTGGCCCGCCCGTTCCCCAGACCTGAATCCAATTGAGCACATCTGGGACATCATGTCTCGCTCCATCCACCACAGACTGTCCAGGAGTTGGCGGATACTTTAGTCCAGGTCTGGGAGGAGATCCTTCAGGAGACCATCCGCTACCTCATCAGGAGCATGCCCAGGCGTTGTAGGGAGGTCATACAGGCACGTGGAGGCCACACACACACTACTGAGCCTCATTTGGACTTGTTTTAAGGACATTACATCAAAGTTGGATCAGCCTGTAGTGTGGTTTTACACTTAATTTTGAGTGTGACTCCAAATCCAGACCTCCATGGGTTGATACATTTGATTTCCATTGATAATTTTTGTGTGATTTTGTTGTCAGCACATTCAACTATGTAAAGAAACAAGTATTTAATAAGAATATTTCATTCATTCAGATCTAGGATGTGTTATTTTAGTGTTCCCTTTATTTTTTGGAGCAGTGTAGTTCAAATTATGATCAAATTATAAAACAACTAACTAACTTCCTATGAGTGTACAATACACATTTGTATGTTTAGTGTTAGAGAAAATGTGCATATTTTCGAAAGGTCTCTCTTGATCAAAACATCTGCCCCCATCGCTGTTAACATGGCAAAGAGCTCTAGCTTAGCTTCACTCGCTACTGGTGCTTGGGACACAACAGACAAAACTGAGCAAAGAAGCACAGCCCCATAATGCAATGCCATGAAATCCTTTTTGGTTATCTCTTTTGACCCTTACATATTAGATGATGATGGTCTACCTTTGAAAACTAATGGTCTGGCTAATTCAAACAAACAACACACATGTAAACAGTTCTTCCTAAATCATTCATTTTGAGTGGAAATGTTTTCTAGTGATGTAGCTGTCCATCCACACAGATCAGCCAAACACATAAACAACTCTGTTAATTTAGGCACCGATTCCGAAACAGAGTTAAGCGTGCGTCAGCAGATGTCACAAAGTGCTTATACAGAAACCCAGCCTAAAACCCCAAACAGCAAGCAATGCAGATGTAGAAACACAGTGTCTAGGAAAAACTCCTGAGAAAGGCAGGAACCTAGGAAGAAACCTAGAGAGAACCAGGCTCTGAGGGGTTATTAGGTGAAGATTATAAGAGTACATGGCCATTAAGGCCAGATTGTTCTTTAAGATGTTCAAACATTATTAGATGACCAGTAAGGTCAAATAATAATCACAGTGGTTGTAGAGGGTGCAACAGGTCAGCACCCCAGGAGTAAATGTCAGTTGGCTTTTCATAGCCAAGCATTCAGAGGTCGAGACAGCAGGTGCAGTAGAGAGAGATACACATATTCTGACCTTGAACATTAGCATGAGAATAGCTCTTTCTTTCCTGGGTCCTTCCGATTCGAGATTGGAACCAGAGGTACCTGCGCCTTCGTCCTCTGTTCTGTCTCCCTCTCCGGTGGCTTCTACCTCGGGTTCAGATCTTCAGAGCTCCCCCCTCATCGGACCATGAGGTTGATTCTACAGCTGGCTCAGGTCCATCGGGCCCCACCGCCCTTTGATACTTAATGGGTTTGCGAAACCACTCGAGGCGAATGAACGGCCGGACCATCTCACCCATTGCACCAGCTGTTGTCATCGGCAACTCTATGGTAAGAAAAATTGTGCGAGCACAAGTACAGGACATTACAAGGCTGCTTGGGACCAGTCCACGACAGTTGCCAGGAGCTTACGCTGTTGTAGTCCATGTGGGGTCAAACGACCGGAACTGCTGCAAAGGGATTTGAAAGAACTGATTCTAGCTCTCAAAGATTCCAAAAACGATTTCAGGTCCAGTACCACTGTTGGGCCTCAGGGGTGAAAGATTCAGCAGGCTACTAGCACCTGGCTAAAAGATTAATGTAGCTCTACAGGAGTTCATCCAAATCATCTTGGCTCCTGGACTCTGTCCACACATTTCAAGGCTGCATTGAGACAATGATTTTCCCTTTATAGTGCACCCCCCATATGGCTCTGATCAAGAGTAGTGCATTATATAGGGAATAGGGTGTCATTTGGGACACAACCCAAATATGTCTGACTGGGTATCATAGGCCTCCTCTGGAAGAAGCATCAGATGGCAAAAAAAGCCTCTGGATCAATTTGGTAATTCACAAGTCCTGTAAAAGGGTTAGGGTTAGCGTATCCAATGGGGTCAGCAGCTGCTACTCCAAACACATTTTGGAAAATCATTTGTTAGGGGTCATGTGGACTGCACACACCCTGTTTTAATCCTGACAGCTCTGGACATTCTGCCGCCAAAGACTAAACTATGTAAGCCTATAGTATATTGAATGGTCTGACTAAGCCTTCCCTTTCCCAAATGTGAAATACACTTTATGTTGCCTCATCTCATCTTTGATTGCAAGATGGCGTAGCAGTACAGACTCCTTCCGTTTACTTTTTGTATTTTTCGTCTATTTTCTATATATTTCAAATGATTTTCAATCACTTTTCCATGTTTAAATTAAATATACCTTCCGGTAACCCGCCTCACCCAATGTGACACGGATCCACAATTTTTTAGACCTTATAGCCAGAATCTCCATCAGAAGCTAGCTATCAGAAGCTAACCAGCTAATTATCTACTAGCTATTTAGTCATTATTAGCCACTGCGAGCGGCCTTTTCCTTTCTGCACATACACCATCCGTTTATTTTTTATTATTTTTTATTTATTTTTAGCCTGGATATTACTTGCCAGCCTGCCAGGATCGGACTGCCATAAACCCTGGACCATTACTCCTGATCATCACAGCTAGCTAGCTGCCACCAAGTGACCCAGCCCTGAAGCTAGCCCTGAGCCAGGCCCACCTCCCAGCCTACTCTGTGATCACTCGGCTACTCAGCCGATGCCTCCCGGACTCTACCCCTAACATGGCTAGAATCCACTACTCTGGACCTTTGCATCGGATCTTTGTTGCTAGCTAGCTGCTACCGAGTGGCTATCGTGGCTAATACCCCTACCCCCAAGCTAGCACCAGTTAGCCGCGAGCCAGGCGCATCTCCCGGCTAGCAAACAAAATTACTACAACTACAATACCTCTTTCGCCATCTGGCATATGTCGACACGGCGCCCCGCCATACCACCACGACTGGTCCGCCGACGGAACTCCATCCGCTGTGCCCTCAACCGGCCTTTGCTGGACGTCGGAGCAGATGCTTCTACTTACCCTGGCCTGCTAACTTTAAACGCTGTGTCTCCCGTGTGCTAGCGTAGTAACGACTACCCCGTGGCTTCCCTGTTCCATCTATTGCTGTTTACTGGACCCTATGATCACTTGGCTACATAGCTGATGCCTGCTGGACTGTTCATTAATCACTGTACTCCATTTTGTTTATTTTTTGTTTATCTGTCAGCCCCTGCGTGTAGTTAACCGACCCTCTCTGCCCATTCATCGCCATTTTACCTATTGTTGTTGTCTTAGCTGAGGATAATAGTGGACAATATTTCCACTCTAAGCCAACAAGAAATATGTGCCCTCAGGCCTGGAGGGAAGTAAAAGTAATTATGTTACCCAAGAATATTGGCTCATATAGCCGGCCAACCAGGCTGTTACCAACCCTTAGTAAACTTCTGGGAAAAATTGTGTTTGATACAATCCTATTTTAGAGTAAACAAATGATGTTTGGCTGAAAGAAATTGACGATAAAAAGATTGTGGGAGTGGTTTTGTTACACTTCAGTGCAACTTTTGACATTATCGATTATAGTTTGCTGTTAGAAAAAACACATGTTATAGCTTTACACGCAATCAATCAATCAATCAAATGTATTTATAAAGCCCTTTTTACAATCAGCTGATGTCACAAAGTGCTATACAGAAACCCAGCCTAAAACCCCAAACAGCAAGCAATGCAGATGTTGTGGATAAAGAGTTTCCTGTCTAACAGAACACAGAGGGTGTTCTTTAATGGAAGGCTCTCCAACAAAGTCCTGGTAGAATCTGGCATTCCCCAGGGCAGCCGTCTAGGCTCCTTTTTAAATCTTTACTAATGACCTACCACTGGCTTTGAGTAAAGCAAGTGTGTCAACACTATACATGTCAGCTACTACAGCGAGGGAAATCAATGTAACACTCAACAAAGAGCCGCACTATCAACAAGACAGCTCCCACAGGCCCTAGTTTTGTCACACCTGGACAACTGGCCAGTTGTGTGGTCAGGTGCCACAAAGACAGACTTAGGAAATTACAATTGGCCGTTAAATGTATACAGAAAGTTAACATTAATAATATGCATGTCAATATCCCATGGCTCAAAGAAGAGGAGAGATTGACTTCATCAATATTTGTTTTTGTAAGAAGTATTGCAAGAAGTATTGAGTATCTCCCTTTATCTAATATTCGGTTTGGTTGAAGATCTGATGACATTCAGTTTAAAACAATATGCAAAAGCAGAGAAAATTAGAAATGGGTATGGTGGAAATTACAAGATTATGTTATAATACTTGTATTGCATCAAATGGTGGTTTTATGCAACAGAATAGTGTTCTTATAACTATTGTGTCTGTGTGAACTGAAAGTGGCCTCTGGGAGATAACACTGACAGGAGATTTACGTTGCCTTTTGGGTGATAAAACCTAAAGAGTCTGCATTCCAGAGCATGAGTTAATGTTTCTGTTCTATATGGTACCAGGGAGAGATGACCCCAGGGCCCGACCTTGATTTCTACACAAAGATAACTATTTATGCAGCAGATACTGTCTGCTGTGAATTATAAGTATCTTTCATACAAATCTTAACCTTGTGACCCATTCCATACATCTATTGTTCGTCATGTAGACTGAAAGAGGTGTCTCTAGGCTATAAAATACCTTTGTAAATTTGTCTCGGGGCTCTCAACGAATCATCTGAGGGTGATTCGTCGACCAGTCATCATTATCGTAGAGCACTCAATCGACTCACTTTAATTAAATGTGTGCGTTGTACTGACCTGCTCCCTTATTAATAAGTGAATAAAGAGTTAGTTTAAGTATAACTCTGACTTGTGTGATGTTTGTCTCTCCTCATTTGATAGTAAATAAATTAACCACCACAGGGGACAAATACCTTTCCACAGCACTGTAAATGTCACTTGTTTTAGACATATTTTACCGAAAAATCTAGGCGTGTGTCGCATGTCACTACTACTACATGTCGTCGTATGAGTGAGACCAAGGCGCAGCGTGGTAAGCATACATTCACTTTTAATGAATGAAACACTTAACAAAAACAACAAAACCAACGAAACGTGAAGCTATACAAATGAGTTCAGACAGGCAAATAAACATAGTCAAGATCCCACACCAGAAAGTGGGAAAAAGGGCTGCCTGCCTAAATATGATCCCCAATCAGAGACAATGATAAACAGCTGTCTCTGATTGGGAACCATATCAGGCCAACATAGAAATACACAACATAGAATGCCCACCCCAAATCACACCCTGACCTAACCAAATAGAGAAATAAAACGGCTCTCTAAGGTCAGGGCGTGACAATACCAGCCCCAAAGGTGCGGACTCCCGGCCGCAAACCTGAACCTATAGGGGAGGGTCCGGATGGGCATCTACCCTCAGTGGCGGCTCCAGTTCAGGGCGTAGTCCCCGCTCCCTACACTGATTCTTCCCGTGGATCGTTGCCGGAGGAACCGGACTGTGCATCAATGCCGGAGGCTCAGAACTGGGAACCACCACTGGAGGCTCTGGACTGCAGCTCATTGCTGAAGACTCTGGAATGCAGCTCGTCGCTGGAGGCCCCGGACTAGGGACCGTCGCTGGACACCCCGGACTGGGGATCATCGCTGGAGACCCCGGACTGGGGACTGTCGCTGGAGGCTCCGGGCTGGGGACCGTCGCTGGAGGCCCCAGACTGGGGACCGTCGCTGGAGGCTCCGGTGTGGGGACTGTCGCTGGAGGCTCCAGACTGGGGGCCATCACTGGAGGTTCCGGCCTATGGACCGTCTTTGGAGGTTCCGGACTGTGGACTGTCTTTGGAGGTTCCGGACTGTGGACCGTCTTTGGAGGTTCCGGACTGTGGACCGTCGCTGGAAGCTCTGGACTGGGAAGTGACGTTGGAAGCTCTGGACTGGGAACTGTCGCCGGAAGCTCTGGACTGGGAACTGTCGCCGGAAGCTCTGGACTGGGAACTGTCGCCGGAAGCTCTGGACTGTGGAGGCGCACTGGAGGCCTGATGCGTTGGACTGGTACAGGTGGCACAGGAATGATGAAACGCACCTCAGGGCGAGTGTGGAGAGGAGGCACAGGACGTACTGGACTGTGGAGGCGCACTGGAGACCTGATGCGTGGGACCGGTACAGGTGGCACCGGGCTGATGACATGCACCTCAGGGCGAGTGCGGAGAGGAGACACAGGACATACTGGACTGTGGAGGCGCACTGGAGGTCTATAGCGCAGAGCTGGCACAACCCTTCCTGACTGGATGCTCACTCCAGCCCGGCAAGTGCGGGAAGCTAGCACAGGACGCACTGGGCTGTGAAAGCACACTGGAGACCTGATGCGTGGGACCGGTACAGGTGGTACCGGGCTGATGACATGCACCTCAGCACGCCCGCTCTACAGCGCTCTCAAGGCCAGCACCTCTCTCCGGAATCTTGCGTCAAGCTCCTCACTCGACTCCCTGACTGGCGCCATGTGCCCCCCAAAATGTTTCCTTGGGGTTGCCTCTCGTGCTTGCTCCATTGACCTATCTCCTCGTATGGTCGCCGTTCCGCTTTCACTGCCTCTATCTCCTCCTTAGGACGGCTATACTCCCCGGCCTGCGTCCAGCGTCCTTTTCCATCCAGGATCTCCTCCCAAGTCCACTCCTCCTGTACACGCTGCTTGGCAACTAAACATAGTCAAGATCCCACACCAGAAAGTGGAACAAAGGGCTGCCTAAATATGATACCCAATCAGAGACAACGATAAACAGCTGTCTCTGATTGGGAACCATATCAGGCCAACATAGAAATACACAACATAGAATGCCCACCCCAAATCACACCCTGACCTAACCAAATAGAGAAATAAAACGGCTCTCTAAGGTCAGGGCGTGACAATGATAGCTAAGGAGATAGAGAAAATTCTGGCCTTTGATTGCGAATATGCAGAGGGAGTCAAAGTGAACAGACAGAAGGCTGTATAAAACACCTTTCTCCAGATAACATCTTCAAACTAGGGGCAACAATTGCATCCATGACAGAGAGGGAGAAGCATCCATCCATGTATACGGGTAAAATAGTCAGCATTTTTCAGATTTGACACATTTCTAATTCTGTCAGAAAGTTGTTTTCATTTCAAGTTAAAGCGTACGTTTAGGTAGCTATCTAAAGGTTAGCTGGCTGGCTCGCTAGCTAGCGTTACATGTATGATCTGTGTAGTCATATTATTTGTATCTCAGCCATTTGCATTGCTAGTTATTGCCTAATGTTAGCTAGCTAACATTGAACCTGTCTAAACAAAAGACTCCACCATATAAGTAACCATTTCAATAGAATGTTCATGATGTCACTGCGAAAACTGTCGATAGATTTAGCTGGTAAATTGCTCTGCCTATTTTCTCAGATTTCAGAGCACTTTCGTCTGAGTGTGCCAGAGTGCAGAATAACTGATAAATGTACAAACGCTCAACATATGGCCGGTGTCAGTAAACGTCGGCAAAAAAAGTGTAATTACATTGCTGCTAGCAGCGCAGTCACAGTCAACAACGCTCTGGATAACATAAAAACAGCCTAACCAGCTCGGCTAAGGCGAGTAAAATGGTCAGAGTAAGCTGTTTTCATGTGTCTAGAAGTAGCTACCAAGTTAGCCAACGTTAGCCAGTTAGGTCAGAAAGCTTGGATCAACCCTGCTCCTCGGCCATAGCATCCAGTGTGCACTCTGCATGCTACGAGAGTGAAACTCTCTGAATTTACTTATGGACAATCAAAATCAAATCAAATTGTATTAGTCACATGCACCGAATAAAACAGGTATAGAAAAGACCTTACAGTGAAATGCTTACTTACAAGCCCCTAACCAACAATGCCGTTTAAAAGAAATAAGAGTAGGAATAATATATAAAAGTAACAAGTAACTAAAGAGCAGCAGTAAAATAACAATAGCGAGACTATACACAGGGGGGTACCGGTTAGTTGAGGTAATATGTACATATAGGTAAAGTTATTAAAGTGACTTTGTATAGATGATAACATCAGATAGTAGCAGCGGCGTAAAAGGGGGGTCAATGCAAACAGTCTGGGTAGCCATTTGATTAGATGTTCAGGAGTCTTATGGCTTGGGGGTAGAAGCTTAGAAGCCTCTTGGACCTAGACTTGGCACTGCGGTACAGCTTGCCGTGCGGTAGCAGAGAGAATAATCTATGACTAGGGTGGCTGGAGTCTTCGACAATTTTTAGGCCTTCCTCTGACACCGCCTGGTGTAGAGGTCCTGGATGGCAGGAAGCTTCGCCCCAGTGACGTACTGGGCCGTATGTACAACCCTCTGTGGTGCCTTGTGGTCGGAAGCCGAGCAGTTGCCATACCAGGCAGTGATGCAAGCAGTCAGGATGTCAGGTGCAGCTGTAGAACCTTTTGATGATCTGAGGACCCATGCCAAATCTTTTCAGTCTCCTGAGGGGGAATAGGTTTTGTTGTGCCCTCTTCACAACTGTCTGGTGTGCTCGGACCATGTTAGTTTGTTGGTGATGTGGACACCAAGGAACTTGAAGCTCTCAACCAGCTCCACTACAGCCTCGTCGAAGAGAATGGGGACATGCACGGTCATCTTTTTCCTGTAGTTCACAATCATCTCCTTTGTCTTGATAATGTTGATCTAGAGGTTGCTGTTCTAGCACCACATGGCCAGGTCTCTGACTTCCTCCCTATAGGCTGTCTCGTCGTTGTCGGTGATCAGGCCTACTACTGTTGTGTCATTGGCAAACTTAATGATGGTGTTGGAGTCGTGCCTGGCCGTGCAGTCATGAGTGAACAGGGAGTACAGGAGGGGACTGAGCACGCACCCCTGAGGGGCCCCTCTGAAGAGGATTAGCATGGCGGATGTGTTGTTACCTACCCTCACCACCTGGGGGCGGCCTCTAAGGAAGTCCAGGATCCAGTTGCAGAGGGAGGTGTTTAGTCCCAGGGTCTTTAGCTTATTTGTGAGCTTTGAGGGCACTATGGTGTTGAACGCTGAGCTGTAGTCAATGAATTACGGGGCGGAAGGGTAGCCTAGTGGTTAGAGCGTTAGACTAGTAACCGAAAGGTTGCAAGTTCAAATCCCTCAAATATCGTTCTTTTGAATTTTTTTTGTACTATCATCTTTGACATTCAAGAGAAAGGCCATAATATATTATTCCAGCCCAGTCACCTGACTTAGAATTCCTCACAATCAAATGTCGGCCGCATTATCTACCAAGAGAATTATCTTCGATTATAATCACAGCCGTATATATTCCTCCCAAGCAGACACATCGATGGCCCTGAACTAACTTTATTTGACTCTATGTAAACTGGAAACCACATATCCTGAGGCTGTATTCATTGTAGCTGGGGATTTTAACAAGACTAATCTGAAAACAAGACTACCTAAATTCTATCAGCATATCGATTGCGCAAACAGGGCTGGTAAAACCCTGGATCATTGTTATTCTAACTTCCGCAACGCATATAAGGCCCTCCCCCACCCTCCTTTCAGAAAAGCTGACCACGGCTCAATTTTGTTGCTTCCAGCCTACAGACATAGACAGAAAGAAGATGCTCCCAAGCTCAGGTCTGTTCAACGCTGGTCCGACCAATCTGATTCCACGCTTCAAGACTGCTTAGATCACGTGGATTGGGATATGTTCCGCATTGCGTCCAACAACAACATTGACGAATACGCTGATTCATGGAGAGAGTTCATTAGAAAGTGCATTGACGATGTTATACCCACAGCAACGATTAAAACATTCCCATTGATGGCAGCATTCGCGTGAAACTGAAAGCGCGAACCATTGTTTTTAACCAGGGCAAGGTGACCGGAAACATGACCGAATACAAACAGTGTAGTTATCCTTCCGCAAGGCAATCAAACAAGCTAAGCATCAGTATAGAGACAAAGTAGAGTCGCAATTCAAGGGCTCAGACACATTTAAACGTGTTAAACATCGCAAGGCTGCAGGCACAGACGGCATCCCCAGCCGCATCCTCAGAGCATGCGCAGACCAGCTGGCTGGTGTTTTTACAGACATATTCAATCAATCCTCATCCCAGTCTGCTGTTCCCACATGCTTCAAGAGGGCCACCATTGTTTCTGATCCCAAGAAAGCTAAGGTAACTGAGCTAAACGACTACTGCCCCGTAGCACTCACTTCCGTCATCATGAAGTGCTTTGAGAGACTAGTCAAGGACCATATCACCTCCACCCTACCTGACACCCTAGACCCACTCCAATTTGCTTAACGCCCCAATAGGTCCACAGACGACACAATCGCAACCACACTGCACACTGCCCTAACCCATCTGGACAAGAGGAATACCTATGTGAGAATGCTGTTCATCGACTACAGCTCAGTATTTAACACCATAGTACCCTCCAAGCTCGTCATCAAGCTCGAGACCCTGGGTCTCGACCCCGCCCTGTGCAACTGGGTACTGGACTTCCTGACGGGCCGCCCCCAGGTGGTGAGGGTAGGCAACAACATCTCCACCCCGCTGATCCTCAACACTGGGGCCCCACACGGGTGCGTTCTGAGCCCTCTCCTGTACTCCCTGTTCACCCACGACTGCGTGGCCATGCATGCCTCCAACTCAATCATCAAGTTTGCGGACGGCACTACAGTGGTAGGCTTGATCACCAACAACGACGAGACGACTTACAGGGAGGAGGTGAGGGCCCTCGGAGTGTGTTGTCAGGAAAATAACCTCACACTCAACGTCAACAAAACAAAAGAGATGATTGTGGACTAAAGTGAAAGAGCAGAGGGAACACCCCCTATCCACATCGACGGGACAGTAGCGGAGAGGGTAGTAAGTTTTAAGTTCCTCGGCGTACACATCACGGACAAACAGCTGATGTATATATAAATTTGATTTGATTTGATTTGATAAGTTCCACCCACACAGACAGCGTTGTGAAGAAGGCGCAGCAGCGTCTCTTCAACCTCAGGAGGCTGAAGAAATTCGGCTTGTCACCAAAAGCACTCACAAACTTCTACAGATGCACGATCGAGAGCATTCTGGCGGGCTGTATCACCGCCTGGTACGGCAACTGCTCCGCCCACAACCGTAAGGCTCTCCAGAGGGTAGTGAGGTCTGCACAACGCATCACCGAGGGCAAACTACCTGCCCTCCAGGACACCTACACCACCCGATGTCACAGGAAGTCCATAAAGATCATCAAGGACAACAACCACCTGAGCCACTGCCTGTTCACCCCTCTATCATCCAGAAGGCGAGGTCAGTACAGGTGCATCAAAGCAGGGACCGAGAGACTGAAAAACAGCTTCTATCTCAAGGCCATCAGACTGTTAAACAGCCACCACTAACATTGAGTGGCTGCTGCCAACATACTGACTCAACTCCAGCCACTTTAATAATGGGAATTGATGGAAATTGACGTCAAATATATCACTAGCCACTTTAACCTATGCCACTTTGTTTACATACCCTACATTACTACATCATCTCATATGTATATACTGTACTCGATACCATCTACTGCATCTTGCCTATGCCGCTCTGTACCATCACTCATTCATATATCTGTATGTACATATTCTTTATCCCTTTACACTTGTGTGTATAAGGTAGTAGTTTTGGAATTGTTAGGTTAGATTACTCGTTGGTTATTACTGCATTGTCGGAACTAGAAGCACAAGCATTTCGCTACACTCGCATTAACATCTGCTAACCATGTGTATGTGACAAATACATTTGATTTGATTTATTCTCTCTATTCCAATCACATAAATTAAGTTTTCTTGTACCTTTCGTTCTAAAACAGTTTATATCTTGCTTTCAAGACTCAACTAGCTAGCCTTCAGTATGTGGATAACCTGAAATAATTAAAGATCAAGAACACAGAAGTAAAATATACATTAAAACCAGATTAAAAAGTAGAACTAGTTTCTTCATGCTTTTTCATCCCCAGTCGCTATTTCATTCTGATTAGCATCAACACCACATTCTATAACAATCTAGAACGGAACAATTAAAACCCTAATTAGCCTTATTTCCCAGAGGTGGTGAAAAATTAAACACAAAACAAAGGAAAAGGTACTTCACCATGCTGAGAGACTTTGTTATCACAAGCATGGCTTTGTGGTAATAATACCACAACACGAAGAAAACCTGGGAGAGATCTCACGGTGAGTACCTGAATACACTGCTGTGTTAATTGAAGCTTGTAAATATACTGAACCAAAACATAAATGCAACATGCAGCAACGTCAATGATTTTACTGTGTTACAGTTCATATGAGGAAATCAGTCAACATTCATTAGGCCCTAATCTATGGGTTTCACATGACTGGGCAGGGGCGCATCCTGGGAGGCCCACCCATAGGCCCACCCACCTGGGAGCTTGGCGCAGCCAATCAAAATGAGTTTTCCCCCACAAAAGGGCTTTGTTACATACAGAAATACTCCTCAGTTTCATCAGCTGTCTGCTGGCTGGTCTCAGATGATCCCACAGGTAAAGAAACCGGATGTGGAGGTCCTGGGCTGCCGTGGTTAAACGTGATCTGAAGTTGTGAGGCCGGTTGGACGTACTGAAAAATTCTCTAAAACGACATTAGAAGAACATTGTTTCTTAATGTTCTCTGAACGTGCTGAGAACATGACTTTAAATAGTACCATGAGGAAACCTGTATGAAACGTTATGCTGAAGTACTGAAATTCCCACAGAACAATCCTGTCACTGCCCTAACCCATCTGGACAAGAGGAATACCTATGTGAGAATGCTGTTCATCGACTACAGCTCGGCATTCAACACCATAGTACCCTCCAAGCTCGTCATCAAGCTCGAGACCCTGGGTCTCGACCCCGCCCTGTGCAACTGGGTACTGGACTTCCTGACGGGCCGCCCCCAGGTGGTGAGGGTAGGCAACAACATCTCCTCCCCGCTGATCCTCAACACTGGGGCCCCACAAGGTTGCGTTCTGAGCCCTCTCCTGTACTCCCTGTTCACCCACGACTGCGTGGCCACGCACGCCTCCAACTCAATCATCAAGTTTGCGGACGACACAACAGTGGTAGGCTTGATTACCAACAACGATGAGACGGCCTACAGGGAGGAGGTGAGGGCCCTCGGAGTGTGGTGTCAGGAAAACAACCTCACACTCAACGTCAACAAAACTAAGGAGATGATTGTGGACTTCAGGAAACAGCAGAGGGAACACCCCCCTATCCACATCGATGGAACAGTAGTGGAGAGGGTAGCAAGTTTTAAGTTCCTCGGCATACACATCACAGACAAACTGAATTGGTCCACTCACACAGACAGCATCGTGAAGAAGGCGCAGCAGCGCCTCTTCAACCTCAGGAGGCTGAAGAAATTTGGCTTGTCACCAAAAGCACTCACAAACTTCTACAGATGCACAATCGAGAGCATCCTGGCGGGCTGTATCACCGCCTGGTATGGCAACTGCACCGCCCTCAACCGTAAGGCTCTCCAGAGGGTAGTGAGGTCTGCACAACGCATCACCGGGGGCAAACTACCTGCCCTCCAGGACACCTACACCACCCGATGTCACAGGAAGGCCATAAAGATCATCAAGGACATCAACCACCCGAGCCACTGCCTGTTCACCCCGCTATCATCCAGAAGGCGAGGTCAGTACAGGTGCATCAAAGCTGGGACCGAGAGACTGAAAAACAGCTTCTATCTCAAGGCCATCAGACTGTTAAACAGCCACCACTAACAAGGAGTGGCTGCTGCCAACACACTGACACTGACTCAACTCCAGCCACTTTAATAATGGGAATTGATGGGAAATGATGTAAATATATCACTAGCCACTTTAAGCAATGCTACCTTATATAAATGTTACTTACCCTACATTATTCATCTCATACGCATACGTATATACTGTACTCTATATCATCGACGGTATCCTTATGTAATACATGTATCACTAGCCACTTTATACTATACTATGCCACTTTGTTTACATACTCATCTCATTTGTACATACTGTACCCGATACCATCTACTGTATCTTGCCTATGCTGCTCTGTACCATCACTCATTCATATATCCTTATGTACATATTCTTTATCCCCTTACACTGTGTACAAGACAGTAGTTTTGGAATTGTTAGTTAGATTACTTGTTATTACTGCATTGTCGGAACTAGAAGCACAAGCATTTCGCTACACTCGCATTAACATCTGCTAACCATGTGTATGTGACAAATAAAATTTGATTTGATTTGATTTGTTCCAAAAATGAAATGTAAACATTTTTGACATTTTAGGAAACGTTCTGTTAATAAAGTAATGAATTACCAAGACAATAACATTATTTTGTCAAGTTCCTTAAATGTGCTGAGAATGTTCCAAAGCCAAATAAACTATCATGCACCATTCCCAGAGTGTTGTGGGAAGCTTGTTTGCAAAATAACCAAGCTCTAAGACATTTGCTAGCTGAATGGCCATATATCCATATGTTAATCATAATCAATTAGGACTGTCCAGTCCTGCAGTCAGCATGCCAATTGCACTCTCCCTCAAAACTTGAGACTTCTGTGGCATTGTGTTGTGTGACAAAACTGCACAATTTAGAGTGGCTGTTTATGTCCCCAGCACAAGGTGCACCTGTGTAATGATCATACTGTTTATTAATCGGCTTCTTGATATGCCACACCTGTCAGGTGGATGGATTATCTTGGCCAAGGAGAAATGTTCACTAACAGGGATGTAAGTAGGCTTTTTGTGCATATGGAACATAATTTCTACATGCTCTGCCCCCTGCTATTTTGACTCTGTCTCGGTGTTTGTTTGTGTACTGAATGTCTGTGTCTGGGTCTGTTTGTGTATGTGTAGAGACTGCTGGTTTACAGGATGCAGCAGAAAGAGGTGCAGTGTCACTGTGTACAAAGATACCAGCTCAAAAGCCTTATGTGTTGGCTTGAAGTGTTTGTGGGACTCGTAAAGTTTGCCAGAGTTATTGTTGAATGTTGAAGAGGTTGTACACACAGTGTCCTCTCATGGCTCTGGGCTAAGTGTGTGTGTGAGAGGGGTGTTTGTGTGTTCTGCTAAGTCCTAGTGTGAGTGTGAAGTAGTGTAGTGTGTGACATTACTATGAGGTTCATGTGTAGTGTGTCATTAGTGTTTGTGTAGTGTTTGTGTAATGTGTAGTGTGTTAATGTGTAGTGTGAATGTGTAGTGTGTCATTGGTGTGTGTGTGCCTGTGTGTGTTCATGTGTAGTGTGTTAATGTGTAGTGTGTGTGTATCAAAGCACAAGGTGAGACCCAGATGCAGACACAGGAGGCAGACGGTTGGAGTCTTACAATGTTTATTAGGCAAGAGAATGGTCGTGGACAGGCAAAAAGGTCAAAACCAGATCAGAGTCTAAGAGGTACAGAGTGATAGACAGATTTGTGGTCAAAACAGGCAGAATGGTCAAGCAGGCGGGTACAAAGTCCAGAAACAGGCAAGGGTCAAAACCGGAGGGACTAGAACAAGGAAAATGCAAAAAGCAGGAGAACAGGGAAAAATGCTGGTTGACTTGGAAAAATACAAGACGAACTGGCACAGAGACAGGAAACACAGGGATAAATACACTGGGGAAAACAATCGACACCTGGAGGGGCTGGAGACAATAACGAGGACAGATAAAACAGATCAGGGTGAGACAGTGTGTGCCTGTGTGTGTTAATGTGTAGTGTGTCATTAGTGTGTGTGTGCTAATGTGCAGTGTCATTGGTGTGTATGTGCGCCTGTGTGTGTTAATGTCTATTGTGTTATTAGTGTTTGTGGGCCTGTGTGTTAATGTGTAGTGTGTCATTAGTGTGTGTGTGCGCATGTGTCTGTTAATGTGTAGTGTGTCATTGGTGTGTGTGTATCAAGGCACAAGGCGAGACCGAGATGCAGACACAGGAGGCAGATGGTTGGAGTCTTACAATGTTTATTAATCCAAAGGGGTAGGCAAGAGAATGGACGTGGACAGGCAAAAAGGTCAAAACCAGATCAGAGTCCAGGAGGTACAGAGTGGCAGACAGGCTCATGTTCAAGGCAGGCAAAATGGTCAAAACCAGATCAGAGTCCAGGAGGTACAGAGTGGCAGACAGGCTCATGTTCAAGGCAGGCAAAATGGTCAAAACCAGATCAGAGTCCAGGAGGTACAGAGTGGCAGACAGGCTCATGTTCAAGGCAGGCAAAATGGTCAAAACCAGATCAGAGTCCAGGAGGTACAGAGTGGCAGACAGGCTCATGTTCAAGGCAGGCAAAATGGTCAAAACCAGATCAGAGTCCAGGAGGTACAGAGTGGCAGACAGGCTCATGGTCAAGGCAGGCAAAATGGTCAGGCAGCTGGCTACAAAGTCCAGAAACAGGCAAGGGTCAAAACCGGGAGGACTAGAAAAAGGAGAATGCAAAAATCAGGAGAACGGGAAAAACGCTGGTTGACTTGGAAAAATACAAGACGAACTGGCACAGAGAGACAGGAAACACAGCGATAAATACACTGGGGCAAAAAAGCAACCCCTGGAGGGAATGGAGACAATAACAAGGACATTTGAAACAGATCAGGGTGAGACAGTGTGTGCCTGTGTGTGTTAATGTGTTAGTGTGTTATTAGTGTGTGTGTGCCTGTGTGTGTTAATGTGTGTCATTGGTGTGCATGTGTAGTGTGTCAGTAGTGTGTGTGTGTGCCTGTGTGTGTTAATGTGTAGTCATTAGTGTTTGTGTGACTGTGTGTATACATGTGTAGTGTGTCATTAGTGTGTGTGTGTGTTAATGTGTAGTGTGTCATTGGTGTGTATGTGTAGTGTCAGTAGTGTGTGTGTTAATGTGTATTGTGCCATTAGTGTGTGTATGCCTGTGTGTGTTAATATGTAGAGTGTCATTTGTGTTTGTGTGACTGCATGTGTTAACGTGTAGTGTGTTATTAGTGTTTGTGTGCCTGTGTGTGTTAATGTGTAGTGCGTGATTTTAGTAATGTATCCTGAACAGTGCGTGATATTAGTCATGTATCCTGAACAGTGCGTGATATTAGTCATGCATCCTGAACAGTGCGTGATATTAGTCATGTATCCTGAACAGTGCGTGACATTAGTCATGTATCCTGAACAGTGCGTGACATTAGTCATGTATCCTGAACAGTGCGTGACATTAGTCATGTATCCTGAACAGTGCGTGACATTAGTCATGTATCCTGAACAGTGCGTGACATTAGTCATGTATCCTGGACAGTGTGTCATATTAGTCATGTATCCTGAACAGTGCGTCATATTAGTCATGTATCCTGAACAGTGCGTGATATTAGTCATGTATCCTGAACAGTGCGTGACATTAGTCATGTATCCTGAACAGTGCGTGACATTAGTCATGTATCCTGAACAGTGCGTGACATTAGTCATGTATCCTGAACAGTGCGTGACATTAGTCATGTATCCTGAACAGTGCGTGACATTAGTCAGGTATCCTGGACAGTGCGTGACATTAGTCATGTATCCTGAACAGTGCGTGATATTAGTCATGTATCCTGGACAGTGTGTGGCATTTGCCCAGATACCAGCTCTACATCTTGACCCTTACTATGCTCTGATATACATTGGAGGTTACTGAAGTTGATGACAGACATCTTGCCATCAGTCTGTTATGTTGACATTTCCCAAAGACTGTAGTCAGCCCCTGTCAACCTTCAGGGGAAACTGGTGACATAAATGCACTGCTACACATAACCAGCAGTATGGAATTGTAGGATTTGTTGTTGCTGACAAAACAACATGGGCTTTCATTTGTGCATATGAACCATTCTGGATGTGCCACATTTGTTTTTCATCACACATTTGAGCACTGAGTGTTTTGTTTCTACAGCACAGACCTGACCTCAGGGCTGGAATTTTAGCAGCCATTCATGCACCGTCAGTATCCCATATCTTTGGAGGGAAATGTGAAACAGACCTATTTTGAGCCCCCATGTTGATGGCGTTTGGATGGCAGTGTGTTGTGAAGAGAGAGAGGTGCGGGGCAGAGGCTCACAGACTGTCTAGAAGAGAAAGGTTTGGTTGATTTAAAATCATCACAGAGCATGTAATCTGAGGACAGGAAGCAGACAGAGAGAGAGAAAGAGAGAGGGAGGGGGGAGAGAAAGAAAGATTGAAGGAAAGAGAGAAAGAATGAGAGAAATAAAGAGAAAGAGAGAGAGCGAGAGAGTGGAGAACTGAAGTGGGAGAGAGAAAGAAAGAGCAAAAGAGCATGTGAGAACAAGAGGTATGAAGAGAGAGAGCAAAAACACAAGAAAGACAGAGATAGCAAAAACTCAAGAGGGAGCATGACAGCGGGGGTGGAAGAGGAAGCACCTAGGCAAAGAACCTAATTTAATACCAGGGGTTGGTTAAGAATAAGGGGCCAAGTGTATTTTCCTACTGCAGACAATACATTGCTGTGCTTCAACTCCACCAGCTACAATGGATTTGTACTATTCTCTATCCAGCTTCTGTCATGGAAATTCAACACCAGGGACACCTGAAGTCAATATTAAATGAATCATTCCTTATTATCAGCAAGCTGAAGAAGTTCCAACAAACTTAATGCACCATAGTCGACGTTGGCCGGGAGCTTCACCGGGGCAGTCCCGTTAGTTATCTTATATACTGCTTACACAGAATATTTGCATGATTTACATTATTCATTATGCATCATTAATTCACCGGCTACCGGCGTTATCACACAGTCTTCCAGAACAGCTGGTGCTATCATGCATGCTTCAGTGTTGCTTGTCTCGAAGCGAGCATCAAAGCATTTAGCTCATCTGGTAGGCTGGCGTCACTAGGCAGCTTGCGTCTCGGTTTCCCTTTGTCGTCCGTAATAGTTTTCAAGCCCTGCCACATCTGACGAGTGTCAGAGCCGGTGTAGTAGGATTCAGTCTTAATCCTGCATTGACGCTTTGCTTGTTTAATGGTTTGTCTGAGTCACTGGTATGTCCTGCTTTAGTTTTTACTTGCAAGCAGGAAACAGGAGAATATAATTATAGTCAGATTTGCCAAATGGAGGGCGGGGGAGAGCTTTGTATGCATCTCTGTGTGTGGAATAATGGTGGTCTAGAGTTTTTTTCCCTCTGGTTACGCATGTGACATGCTGGTAAAAATGTGGTAAAACTGATTTAAGTTCACCTTCATTAAAGTCCCCGGCCACAAGAGCTCCGCTTCTGGGTGAGCATTTTCTTGTTTGCTTATGGCCTTATAGAGTTGGTTGAGTGCGGCCTTAGTGCCAGCATCGGTCTGTGGCGGTAAATAGATGGCTACGAATAATACAGATGAGAACTCTCTTGGTAGATAGTGTGGTCTACAGCTTATCATACGGTACTCTACCTCAGCTGAGCAATACCTCGAGACTTCTTTATTATTAGACATCGCACACCAGCTGTTATTGACAAAACGACACACCCCTCATTTTACCAGACTTAGCTTCCCTGTTCTACCAGTGCATTGAAAATCGCTCCAGCTCTTTATTATCCATGTCGTCGTTCAGCCACGACTCGGTGAAACATAAGATATTACAGTTCTTAGTGTCCCGTTGGTAGGATAATTGTAATTGTAGGTCATCAATTTTATTTTCCAATGATTGCATGTTAGCAAGTAGAATTGATGGCAGTGGCAGTTTACTTGCTCGCCTACGGATTCTCATGCAAATGACGGGGATTTGGGCCTGTTCCCAGGAGAGCAGTATATCTTTCTCGTTGACAATTCCTTCGACCTCATTACTTGGTTTTAGCTCGGACATGCACTGTCAACTGTGGGACCTTATATAGACAGGTATGTACCATTCCAATCAATAGAATTTACCACAAATGGACTCCAATCAAGTTGTAGAAACATCTCAAGGATAATCAATGGAAACAGGATGCACCTGGGCTCAATTTTGAGTCTCATAGCAAAGGGTCTGAATACTAATGAAATAAGGTATTTCTGTTTTTTGTTTGCAAACATTTCTAAAAACCTGTTTTCGCTTTGTCATTGTGGGGTATTGTGTGTAGATTGATGATGACATGTTTTATTTCATCCATTTTAGAATAAGGCTGTAATGTAACAAAATGTGGGAAAAGTGAAGGGGTCTGAATACTTTACAAATGCACTGTACTTCAATTTTGGACATAGTTCCACGTAATGGAAACAGATGATTGTTTTAGATGACATTACCTTCTTGCTTAAATCACTGGTGCTACACAAACTATAGAATTGAGTAATAATAATTGGACTTTGTCAAAAACTCTTATTCAATTGTTCACACATCTGTCCCAAATGTCTCACTGTGTCCCTTACAGCCTGTTTGAGTTCAGTGAGCACCACTAATTGTCACTGCCTATTTGCCCACAGGAAACTTATCTCTAACCCAAACACCAGATGGCAGCCTCTAATATAATCAGTCCCAAGGCTCAATCCCTCTGTTCATCATGTGACCTTGTATTGAAACATTTACTTCATATTACTTCATATTAGTAAAATATTGAAAGCCACTAATACCATCCACTTTGTTACTTTCACTAGTCTCCATATCTGTTTCCTTCAACTAGGAGAACCCTCTCAATCACTACTACTAATACACATGGATCACTCTCAAACAATGTTCTGCTTATACCAATAATGTTTAAAAAATAACCAAACAAACACGATAACTTTCTCCTTATTGGAAGGCATTGTTTTCATTTTAGTCTGTGATACACTTAATATTTTTTTCCAATTTATTTTGGATATTCACTTTCTGCTATTATTTTAATATTAACATGTAATGCGACAATTTTATAAAATACATTGGTCAATTTCAGAAGGGAAGCGATACACTTTATTGTATCAACATGTATTATAACTGTCCTGGCACTGTCTATCAGTCCACTGTATATGGAGTGCTTTGTCCATAATAAGTCTGGCACCCGAGACAGGAGAGACTGGGCCTTAAGTTTAGTTAACAAGTCTCTACATGTTCAACATTCATTGGTTCTATTTAACAGGGCATGGGGTTTTTCAAAATGTTTTACTAGGAGGAGGAAATCTCATAAGCGTTTATAGTTTTATTGATTTGGGGTAAGTAAAGTCCTGTACCTTTATCAAAAGTGGATCTGATATGGGTCAATCTTTGTCTGAGACTTTATTTCC